>NW_025534063.1:150000-289098 GCF_020615455.1 Coregonus clupeaformis
ATCATCCCGGAGATGTTTCTACAACTTGATTGGAGTCCACCTGTGGTAAATTCAATTGATTGGACATGATTTGGAAAGGCACACACCTGTCTACATAAGGTCCCACAGTTGACAGTGCATGTCAGAGCAAAAACCAAGCCATGAGGTCGAAGGAATTGTCCGTAGAGCTCCGAGACAGGAATGTGTCGAGGCACAGATCTGGGGAAGGGTACCAAAAAATGTCTGCAGCATTGAAGGTCCCCAAGAACACAGTGGCCTCCATCATTCTTAAATGGAAGAAGTTTGGAACCACCTAGATTCTTCCTAGAGCTGGCCGCCCGGCCAAACTGAGCAATCGGGGGAGAAGGGCCTTGGTCAGGGAGCTGACCAAGAACCCGTGAAGAACCCGATGGTCACTCTGACAGAGCCCCAGAGTTCCTCTGTGGATATGGGAGAACCTTCCAGAAGGACATCTCTGCAGCACTCCACCAATCATGCCTTTATGGTAGAGTGGCCAGACGGAAGCCACTCCTCAGTAAAAGGCACATTACAGCCCGCTTGGAGTTTGCCAAAAGGCACCTAAAGACTCTCAGACCATGAGAAACAAGATTCTCTGGTCTGATGAAACCAATATTGAACTCTTTGGCTTGAATGCCAAGCGTCACATCTGGAGGTAACCTGGCACCATCCCTACGGTGAAGTATGGTGGTGACAGCATGCTGTGGGGATGTTTTTTAGTGGCAGGGACTGGGAGACTAGTCAGGATCGAGGGAAAGATGAACAGAGCAAAGTACAGAGAGATCCTTGATGAAAACCTGCTCCAGAGCGCTCTGGACCTCAGACTGGGGTGAAGGTTCACCTTCCAACAAGACAACGACCCTAAGCACACAACCAAGACAATGCAGGAGTTCTAAAAACCCATAACTTTGTCATTATGGGATGTTGTGTGTAGATTGATGAGTAAAAAAAACAATTTAATCAATTTTAGAATAAGGCTGAAAATGTGGAAAAAGTCAAGGGGTCTGAATACTTTCCGAAAGCACTGTGTAACTATGTGTGCTCGATTGTATACACCTGTCAGTAACGGGTGTGGCTGAAATAGCAGAATCCACTCATTTGAAGAGTGTCTACATACTTTTGTATAAATTGTGTATTTCCCTGGTATATTACTCAGGTCTCACCAGTCCAGTTATGCTGCTCTGGCGCCATCCTGTGGACTGCTGGGAACACAACTTCAACTCCATTACATTCAATGTATCCCACAAAGTGCCACTTGGCTGGACAAAGCAGTCTGAATGGAAATCAGGTAGATATATGAAATCAAGCAGACACACAGCCTTACATGTCATATCACTGAGTCTCAGTTTAAATCACGGTTTAAACATAACAAGTCATTGCAAGTGAAAACATTTCTCAATTAGGTTTTAGGTTTTATTTATTCACACCAAAGAAAATAAGTGAAAGACAAAACACTGCAGATAAATAAACAGGTAAAAACTGTGTTCAGGTGAGGCTGGAAGAAAAAACATGTTTGATTATGTATGTGTGTGAGAGAGAATCAGGCTACATGGAGGATTATTGGGTAGTGTGGTTCATCAGGCTGACCCCCAGTCTTCATGGAGGGGATTATTGGGTAGTTTGGTTCATCAGGCTGACCCCCAGTCTTCATGGAGGGGATTATTGGGTAGTTTGGTTCATCAGGCTGACCCCCAGTCTTCATGGAGGGGATTATTGGGTAGTTTGGTTCATCAGGCTGACCCCCAGTCTTCATGGAGGGGATTATTGGGTAGTTTGGTTCATCAGGCTGACCCCTAGTCTTCATGGAGGGGATTATTGGGTAGTTTGGTTCATCAGGCTGACCCCCAGTCTTCATGGAGGGGATTATTGGGTAGTTTGGTTCATCAGGCTGACCCCCAGTCTTCATGGAGGGGATTATTGGGTAGTTTGGTTCATCAGGCGACCCCCAGTCTTCATGGAGTGGATTATAGGGTAGTTTGGTTCATCAGGCTGACCCCCAGTCTTCATGGAGTGGATTATTGGGTAGTTTGGTTCATCAGGCTGACCCCAAGTCTTCATGGAGGGGATTATTGGGTAGTTTGGTTCATCAGGCTGACCCCCAGTCTTCATGGAGGGGATTATTGGGTAGTTTGGTTCATCAGGCTGACCCCCAGTCTTCATGGAGGGGATTATTGGGTAGTTTGGTTCATCAGGCTGACCCCCAGTCTTCATGGAGGGGATTATTGGGTAGTTTGGTTCATCAGGCTGACCCCCAGTCTTCATGGAGGGGATTATTGGGTAGTTTGGTTCATCAGGCTGACCCCTAGTCTTCTCTTGAAGTTATTGAGGGTTGATGATGTTTTGACGATGTGAAGATAAGAATTCCAGAGTATGGTACCTCTGTATCTGATAGAGAATTGACTATGTGAGATGTGGCAGTGGGGAGGGTGACGGTTATCACAGTTACAGTGGGGAAAAAAAGTATTTAGTCAGCCACCAATTGTGCAAGTTCTCCCACTTAAAAAGATGAGAGAGGCCTGTAATTTTCATCATAGGTACACGTCAACTATGACAGACAAATTTAGATTTTTTTTCTCCAGAAAATCACATTGTAGGATTTTTAATGAATTTATTTTCAAATTATGGTGGAAAATAAGTATTTGGTCACCTACAAACAAGCAAGATTTCTGGCTCTCACAGACCTGTAACTTCTTCTTTAAGAGGCTCCTCTGTCCTCCACTCGTTACCTGTATTAATGGCACCTGTTTGAACTTGTTATCAGTATAAAAGACACCTGTCCACAACCTCAAACAGTCACACTCCAAACTCCACTATGGCCAAGACCAAAGAGCTGTCAAAGGACACCAGAAACTAAATTGTAGACCTGCACCAGGCTGGGAAGACTGAATCTGCAATAGGTAAGCAGCTTGGTTTGAAGAAATCAACTGTGGCAGCAATTATTAGGAAATGGAAGACATACAAGACCACTGATAATCTCCCTCGATCTGGGGCTCCACGCAAGATCTCACCCTGTGGGGTCAAAATGATCACAAGAACGGTGAGCAAAAATCCCAGAACCACACGGGGGGACCTAGTGAATGACCTGCAGAGAGCTGGGACCAAAGTAACAAAGCCTACCATCAGTAACACACTACGCCGCCAGGGACTCAAATCCTGCAGTGCCAGACGTCTCCCCCTGCTTAAGCCAGTACATGTCCAGGCCCGTCTGAAGTTTGCTAGAGTGCATTTGGATGATCCAGAAGAGGATTGGGAGAATGTCATATGGTCAGATGAAACCAAAATATAACTTTTTGGTAAAAACTCAACTCGTCGTGTTTGGAGGACAAAGAATGCTGAGTTGCATCCAAAGAAAACACCATACCTACTGTGAAGCATGGGGGTGGAAACATCATGCTTTGGGGCTCTTTTTCTGCAAAGGGACCAGGACGACTGATCCGTGTAAAGGAAAGAATGAATGGGGCCATGTATCGTGAGATTTTGAGTGAAAACCTCCTTCCATCAGCAAGGGCATTGAAGATGAAACGTGGCTGGGTCTTTCAGCATGACAATGATCCCAAACACACCGCCCGGGCAACGAAGGAGTGGCTTCGTAAGAAGCATTTCAAGGTCCTGGAGTGGCCTAGCCAGTCTCCAGATCTCAACCCCATAGAAAATCTTTGGGCGGAGTTGAAAGTCCGTGTTGCCCAGCGACAGCCCCAAAACATCACTGCTCTTGAGGAGATCTGCATGGAGGAATGGGCCAAAATACCAGCAACAGTGTGTGAAAACCTTGTGAAGACTTACAGAAA
Organism: Coregonus clupeaformis; assembly: GCF_020615455.1. NCBI lineage: Eukaryota > Metazoa > Chordata > Actinopteri > Salmoniformes > Salmonidae > Coregonus > Coregonus clupeaformis. The sequence continues at coordinate 153,786 of NW_025534063.1, forward strand.
ACGTTTGACCTGTGTCATTGCCAACAAAGGGTATATAACAAAGTATTGAGAAACTTTTGTTATTGACCAAATACTTATTTTCCACCATAATTTGCAAATAAATTCATAAAAAAATCCTACAATGTGATTTTCTGGATTTTTTTTCTCATTTTGTCTGTCATAGTTGACGTGTACCTATGATGAAAATTACAGGCCTCTCTCATCTTTTTAAGTGGGAGAACTTGCACAATTGGTGGCTGACTAAATACTTTTTTTCCCCACTGTATACAGTACAGTGGGAATACAGTTGATATACAGATATACAGTACAGTGGGAATACAGTTGATATACAGATATACAGTACAGTGGGAATACAGTTGATATACAGATATACAGTACAGTGGGAATACAGTTGATATACAGATATACAGTACAGTGGGAATACAGTTGATATACAGATATACAGTACAGTGGGAATACAGTTGATATACAGATATACAGTACAGTGGGAATACAGTTGGTATACAGATATACAGTACAGTGGCAATACAGTTGGTATACAGATATACAGTACAGTGGGAATACAGTTGGTATACAGATATACAGTACAGTGGGAATACAGTTGATATACAGATATACAGTACAGTGGGAATACAGTTGATATACAGATATACAGTACAGTGGGAATACAGATGATATACAGATATACAGTACAGTGGGAATACAGTTGATATACAGATATACAGTACAGTGGGAATACAGTTTATATACAGATATACAGTACAGTGGGAATACAGTTGATATACGGTGGATGTCCATGTCTACCAGTATAAATATATCTAAGAGAGATTAACAGAGTGCTAATGCAGTATAGTTCAGTTATTTAGTGTACAGTTCAGAGATGGCTTGATGTGGTGAGCAGCATAGAGGGCATAGTCCTTTAGTCTCTATGGACCAGATGGTAGTGTACAGTTCAGAGATGGCTTGATGTGGTGTGCAGCATAGAGTGTATAGTCCTTTAGTCTCTATGGACCAGATGGTAGTGTACAGTTCAGAGATGGCTTGATTTGGTGTGCAGCGTAGAGTGCATAGTCCTTTATTCTCACTGGGCCAGATGGTCGGTTGGTCAGGAACACAGCATGGGGAAAGAAACTGTTCAGATGGGGGTCTATAACATCCAATCACATAGGTTTACAGCAGCTGACAGTTGCAACGTTATTGCTAATAACTCAAACTGCCTCAAAACATAATCTCTGTACAGATGTAGGATCTTAATTTGATCACCCTGTTGCAAGAGAACTACAACTTGTAGTGTATTTGAGTGTATTTAAGCTTTAAAAAAGGTTTCTGAAGATGATCAATTCCACTTTTCTATTAAAAGAATTGTTCATTAATTATAATCCACATAATAATTCAAATGTCCTGTTGCTGCAGGATTATTTTCCTGCTGTAGCAAACTGGCTAAAATTAAGATCCTACATCTGTAGCAATACACCTCTCTTTGATGTACATGGCTATATCAGGATTGACTTTTGACCATTTTACATCTTTTATTTACTGTTGTTTAGGCTGGTTGAATGAGTTGCCTATAAAAGCTACTTCATCTGCAAGAGAACAGGCGGCTGCACCAGCGACTGTAAGAAGTTATGTGATTTCCTCATATGAACGTGAAAGTAAGTGTGTAGCCTACACAGTTACACAATGGCTGTTGAAACGGTGGGACATATTTCTCTGTAACATTAGAAGTGGGATAAATGTGTTGATATGTAGGAAAGACGGGCAGACCCTGGTAAGTCTAGGCTAAACTACAAACTATTATAAGGTTAGGTCGACTTCAGACATTCAATAGTCAGAGTAGGTTTGAGCTATGATCACTTATCATGCTGACAAACCTGATAGTCTCCGTTTGAAATGGTGTGTAAAATACCATGCCTAGGCTACAAGCTCTGTCCTGCTACTGTTAGGTCTATAACGTTATGGGAACTGATCTGAACAGGTTTAGGCTGGTCATCTAGGATATGTAGGCTATAGCTGAGGTATAGACCTCCATCTGTATCAGGACTAGGCTCCTGCTACTGTTACTGTTATAACGTTATGGGAACTGATCTGAACAGGTTTAGGCTGGTCATCTAGGCTATAGCTGAGGTCAGTGGGGATTTTAGCATGTCAATCTTGGTGGGGCAAAACATAAATAAAGGGGGATGCATGCCAGCAAAGCCACTCCACAACACAACACTAAACAATACATTCATTGCACTATAACGGTGACAAACGGTGGCCACAAACTGTTAGGGCCTACATAAAGCAGAGTCCCAACAGCAGAGTCCCAACAGCAGAGTCCCAACAGCAGAGTCCCAACAGCAGAGTCCCAACAGCAGAGTCCCAACAGCAGAGTCCCAACAGCAGAGTCCCAACAGCAGAGTCCCAACAGCTGTCCTATCATTTCTCTTCATTATTTCTCTTCATATGACAAGGATTAAAAAGGATTTGCAAGTAGATTGTCGCTTTGATTCATGATGATGACTGCTAGCTAAGATTTTGAAAGTACGATGTTGACCTGATCAGTCCAGCTGCCTTACTCAAGAAAACAAAAAAAGAGACCATGTTTGTATGCGGCTTTATTAACTCAATGATATATATATATATTTTTTTAATTTTTTGCAAACTGATATGTGACACGTATTAATGCCAAAATAACATGCAAAACAGGAATGGCCACCTGCCCTGAATGACGGGTCGCTGGTTGAGAGAATGCCAAGAGTGTGCAAAGCTGTCATCAAGGCAAAGGGTGGCTATTTGAAGAATCTCAAATATAAAATATATTTTGATTTGTTTAACACTTTTTGGTTACTAAATGATTCCATATGTGTTATTTCATAGTTTTGATGTCTTCACTATTATTCTACAATGTAGAAAATAGTAAAAAATAAAGAAAAACCCTTGAATGAGTAGGTGGTCTAAAACTTTTGACCGATAGTGTATATATTTTTTTACATTGTTAGCAAACTGATGTATTAATGCCACAATAACATGCAAAACAGGAAAGGCCACCTGCCCTGAATGACGGGTCGCCACTTGCTGAGGTATAGACCTTGATCTGCTTTACACAAAAAAAAACTGTTATACATTATAACCTAGCCTACTTTAAATAATAAAACATCTCTTAATTGTTGCAAAAAACCTTTCTGTATAGATCACTGATCCCCCCCAGATCAATCAAGCCTGTTTTAGCCCTTCTGTCTACATTCTCAGATATGTTTAGAAAATAACAGATTCAAAAATAATAAATGGCAACTTTTAATGAATACAAATAAGTGTGTGACATGGCCATGGTGAAGAGATGTCACAACTACATATTCATGTGATTGCATTAAATCGCCTGACTGTTTCGATATGTCTGTTAGTAAATGTTTTGTAAGAGATAATTAATAAATGATAACAATTCACATTCAAGAATTACTGTGTTAACTACAACCAACATGTTGGATCTCTGTTTAGGGGTCAGTGGTCTAAAATGAGTCTCTCTGGGGAGAGAGAGGAGGGGGGCCCTGCCTCTAAAATGAGTCTCTCTGGGGAACATGACACCAAAGCTAAGAGGTGAGATGACAATTTTGTTTAAGAATTATTAAGAGTTTATTTCCTAAATGCTATTTCCACAATTTTTCACATGTGTTTTTTAATCAGAAATGGTTGGTTATGGGTACCTTCAATTTTACTGTTCTCAGATGTTTAATTAATAGATTTTAGATGTATATCATTATTATTATTTTTATTGCAAAACGCTATATATCCATTGTTTAGCTGAAATTGAATGTTCGTATCCTGTATATTTGACTGTATTATCTGGTTGTCTCACCTAGCTATCTTAAGATGAATGCACTTACTGTAAATCGCTCTGGGTAAGAGCATCTGCTAAACAGGTGGGGCTCTGCCCTGAATGACAGGTCACCACTGCTCCAAAGCAACTACATGTTGCACAGGAACCACTGACTCGCTGCATGTTTCTATTATCAAGACACCTGCTGGTACCTCTTAACTGGTTAGGACAGCTCATGAGGTGTCCTAAATATCTGACAACTAGGTGGGACACTTATGAATAAAGAGGCTTCATGCATAGCTTTAATTTATACCCATAAGAGTAGGACTAAAACTGCTTTATTCTCAGCACTTATACGACACATTTTGTACTCTGAGACGCTTTTTGGATATGGGCCCAGATCTCAAAATATTGTAACGACCCAGTAATAAATGAGTCTGTCTGGGGAGAGAGAGGACCAATTTTTCTACTCTGAGACGCTTTTTGGATATGGGCCCAGATCTCAAAATATTGTTATAAAAAAACGTAATGTTTGTTTTACATTTTTTAAAGAAAAGTGAATATTACTAATGTAACTGACTTTAAAGACTGGGTTTAGTTTATTGTGTGGCAGTGCTCATGTCCGCGTTCTGAAACTGTCCGCGTCCCTGTACAGAACTGTCCACGTCCACGTACGTTTTGGCGCCAAGCATATTGTCCAGTTACGCGCTGAGGTGAGGTGATCTTGGGGAACAACGACGTAGTTCGTTACAGTGTTGAGACACCGAAGTTTATTGTTCAATTTGCTTTTTGGTCAGGGACAGTATGAGTGTAGCCAGATCCTTTTCACGCGCTATCCTTGTTTCATTTTGTGGTTCACCGGATTCGTCATCATCCTCGAGGGACAGACGAACGACCTGCTAGCTAGCCAAGCTAGTCGGTACAGCTAGCTAAGCTAGCTACTCTACCAGCAGCATCCTAGTTATCCTAGCTACCACTACATCATCACCGGCTGCCTGCATTTCTTGTGGACCGATGGAGCTCCCTGGTTGACACATGACATTTTTAACGTTTTCTTCTAATAAAAAGTAGTTAATTGCATCCGCCATGGAACCCAGTTTCATAATATTACCTTCTGTCCCTGGTTATGAAGTAATCTCGAAACAACAGGCCTTATGTTTGGGCATTTTTCACCCTACCAGCTCCTATTAGTTCTATTGAGCTCCGTGACACCGACTCGCCTTCAGAACGTTCTATTCCCAGCCCATTGTTCTGCGTCACAATGCCAGCTTCACTATTGTTATCAATGAGACCTGCCTGCGTTAACCCTGTAGGTTTACCTCAGGTAACTTATTATTAACAAGGTTACGGCTACTTGGTGAGCGTTAACCCTGTAGGTTTACCTCAGGTAACTTATTATTAACAAGGTTACGGCTACTTGGTGAGCGTTAACCCTGTAGGTTTACCTCAGGTAACTTATTATTAACAAGGTTACGGCTACTTGGAGAGCGCGCTCAATGTTAACCTGAGTACATGTTGTGGTGAGCCACAGTCTAAGAGGTGTTGTCTGGCGCAAAGCCTTCAAACGTTAAACATTTTCACATTTAGTTAACTATATATATATACTATTTATTTAGATGGGTGACATTATCTGCCAAAGTAACACCACTGTAGATAAAGAAGAGCTCTCCAGTAGGTGAACCAAAGCATTCAAAGGCCATTTTCTCAAAATTGAGGTTACAAGTTTATCATCTTTCAAAGCAGAATTACTTTCCCATTGTTCCTCAACTGTAGTGTATGATATACCTTTTTCTAGCTGAGTCTCTACTTTTATCCAATGTAAAAAACATTTCACATTTTGCTATGTAACCGAGCCGGTCAATCACATTTGACTGTGTAAAACCTAGCAGTACTACTTATTTCTCTGAGAGTGAGGCAGATATATTATTACTGTGTAAAACCTAGTAGTACTACTTATTTCTCTGAGAGTGAGGCAGATATTTAGCATTTAGCAAAAAAACATGATTATTTGTCTCTCTAAAATGAAACCATCAAGGTCACTCACCACCTTCCGGAGACATTTGAAACCCCCACCTCTTTAAGGAATACCTGGGATAGGATAAAGTAATCCTTCTACCCCCCTTAACCCACCCCCCCAAAAAAAAAAATATAACTCAAACTGCTATAAGGTGAATGCACCAATTTGTAAGTCGCTCTGGATAAGAAAATGTAAATGTAAATACATGTCTGTCATTGAATGCCGTGATTAGCTAGTGAAAAAACACACAATCTCTTTCAGAATTTCTTTAAACAATAAATGCTAATTTACAAACATTTCTGAAAATGAATATATATAGCGTTTTGGAATGAAACTCTTGTTATGTTTCCCCATCTGAGCTCAGAGTAGATGAGAGACGTAATGTTTGTCTCTGTTGTGTTGAAGCCCAATCAAGCAGGAGAGACCAGCCTCCCCTGTACCCAGCTGTGTGTCCATGAAGAGTGACAAGTCTATGCGTCAACCTATAGAGTTTAGAGAGGGAGACTTTTCTAGTGAACAAAGGTAAGAAGAACTCATGGGTCATGGTCAGTGAGTTAAACAACACTGTCTCTAGTAATTTCTCCTCTCCCATTTTACCATTTGTTTTTGTTGTTTTCATAATCCATAGGCTAATAATTTTTTCCATTTTCATAGTCCTGAAACAATATTAAACAACCACAGCATTCCCTCCCTGTGTGTGTGTGTGTGTGTGTGTGTGTGTGTGTGTGTGTGTGTGTGTGTGTGTGTGTGTGTGTGTGTGTGTGTGTGTGTGTGTGTGTGTGTGTGTGTGTGTGTGTGTGTGTGTGTGTGTGTGTGTGCGTGTGCACTCCCTGGATGAGGAAATGTAATCTCATGTTTTGTCCCCAGAAACCAACAGGAGAGATCAGAGTCAGAGATGCTCAGTGGTCAGTCTTCCCAGAGTCATCAAACAGACCTGGCCTCCATATTCAGTGTATGTGGTCCTGTTATGTACATTTGTTTTTGTTTACCTCAAGTAAAGTTGATCTGTCAATCATTCATTCATGTGTTAATGAGAAAGCATTTCTTCTCTTGCTTAACTTATTTACTTTATTTATTTCAGTTGCTTGAAGAGAATATTATGACATTTGTGAAGAACGAGCTGAAGATGTTCAAGAGGATTCTTAGTCCAGAACTCCCAGAAGGCTTTGAGAGTCAGAAGCAGGATGAGGAAGTGGTGGATGCTGAAGATGAGAAGCAGGAGAGCAGTGCCAGAGAGGGGGCTCTGAAGATCACACTGCACGTCCTGAGGAAAATGAACCAGAAGGAGCTTGCTGACACACTGGAGAAAGTAAGAGCTGTCTGCCTCATGTTGAATGCTGTTTTAGAACATTTAAAAGCTGTAGCTAAAGTACAGCTAAAGTAGCTGTGTATCGCAATGATATTATAGCAGCCTTAACACAGCACCTAGTGACCTCATCAAGTAGCAGCAGGGATGTGTTGTGGTGATTAATTCAGACAGAGAAGAGGAGAGAGAGAGAGAGACAACATTAATAATACCATCAAAAAAAACAATAATAATATAATCAGTCACACCAGTGTGTAATGCATTATGAAAACATTTACAGATTTATACAGACAGTTAAGAGAATAAATTATTATAATGTACAGCTTTATAACACAGTCTTACAATACTGTAGGCATTAAAACTGATTTAATATTAATATCCTCTGTGTTAGTTCTTCATTCGGATGAGCTTGCTGTGATTTGCCAACATGAACTCAAATCTAATCTAAAGAAGAAGTTTCAATGTGTATTTGAGGGGATCGCTAAACAAGGAAACCCAACACTTCTCAATAAGATCTACACAGAGCTCTACATCACAGAGGGTGGAAAAGGAGTGGTCAATAATGAACATGAGCTGAGGCAGATTGAGACAACAACCAGGAAACAAGCAAGACCAGAGACGGCAATCAAATGTAACGACATCTTCAAACCTTTAACTGGACAAGACAAATTTATCAGAACTGTGCTGACAAAGGGAGTCGCTGGCATTGGAAAAACAGTCTCTGTGCAGAAGTTCATTCTGGACTGGGCTGAAGGAAAAGCAAATCAGGATGTCCAATTTGTATTTTCATTCCCTTTTCGGGAGCTGAATTTGATGAAAGGGGAAAAAACACACTTTGATTGAACTTCTCAATCACTTCTCAATGGAAACCAAAGAATCAAGAATCTCCAACTACGACAAGTACAATGTTCTGTTCATCTTTGATGGTCTGGATGAGTGCCGACTGCCCCTAGACTTCCAGAAGAACAAGATCTGTTGTGACGTCACAGAGTCAACCTCAGTGGATGTTCTGCTGACAAATCTCATCAAGGGAAATCTGCTTCCCTCTGCTCTCCTCTGGATAACTACCCGACCTGCAGCAGCCAATAAGATCCCTTCAGTGTGTGTTGACCAGGTGACAGAGGTACGAGGGTTCAATGATCCACAAAAGGAGGAGTACTTCAGGAAGAGATTCAATGATGAGGACCTGGCCAGCAGAATCATCTCACACATAAAGACATCAAGGAGCCTCCACATCATGTGCCACATTCCAGTCTTCTGTTGGATTTCTGCAACAGTCCTTGAACACATGCTGAAACATAAGAGAGAAGAGATGCCCAAGACTCTGACTGAGATGTACTCACACCTTGTGGTGTTTCATACCAAACAGAAGAATGAAAAGTATCTTGGGAAAGAAGAGACAGGTCCACACTGGAATAAAGAGAGCATTCTGTCACTGGGAAAACTGGCCTTTCAACAGCTTGTGAATTGGCAATCTGATTTTCTATGAAGAAGACCTAAAAGAGGCTGGCATTGATGTCAATGAAGCATCAGTGTACTCAGGATTGTGCACACAGATCTTCAAAGAGGAATGTGTGCTGTACCAGGACAAGGTGTACTGCTTCGTGCATCTGAGCATTCAGGAGTTTCTGGCTGCTGTATATGTGTTCCTCTCATTCATCAACAACAATGAGAATCTAATGTCCAAACCGCAATCAACGTCCAGGTATGTTTTTGTGCTGTTCAGAGACAAGCCTGAAGTTACTGTCTACAAGAGTGCTGTGGATAAAGCCTTACAAAGTGAGACGGGAAACCTGGACCTTTTCCTCCGCTTCCTTCTGGGCCTCTCACTGGAGTCCAATCAGAAGCACTTACGAGGTCTACTGACAAAGACAAGAAGCAGCTCACAGAGCCATGAAGAAACAGTCAAGTACATCAAGGAGAAGATCAGGGAGAATCCCTCTCCAGAGAGGTGCATCAATCTGTTCCACTGTCTGAATGAACTGAATGACCATTCTCTAGTGGAGGATATCCAACGCTACCTGAGCTCAGGAAGTCTCTCAGAAGCCAAAATGTCACCTGCACAGTGGTCAGCTCTGGTCTTTGTGTTGCTGACTTCAGAGAAGGAGCTGGATGTGTTTGACCTGAAGAAATACTCCAGATCAGAGGAAGGTCTTCTGAGGCTGCTGCCAGTGGTCAAAGCCTCCAGAGCTGCTCTGTGAGTACATAAAATGACATTTAAGTACTAATCATCAGGAAGAAATATTCAGTTTAGAGAAATACAGTGAGAGAAAAAAGTATTTGATCCCCTGCTGATTTTGTACGTTTGCCCACTGACAAAGAAATGATCAGTCTATAATTTTAATGGTAGGTTTATTTGAACAGTGAGAGACAGAATAACAACAAAAAAATCAAGAAATACTTGTTCTCCCCACTGTACATGCCTGTCTGAAGTTTGCCAATGAACATCTGAATGATTCAGAGGAGAACTGGGTGAACGTGTTGTGGTCAGATGAGACCAAAATGGAGCTCTTTGGCATCAACTCAACTCGCCGTGTTTGGAGGAGGAGGAATGCTGCCTATGGCCCCAAGAACACCATCCCCACCGTCAAACATGGAGGTGGAAACATTATTTCTCGTTTTTCTGCTAAGGGGACAGGACAACTTTACCGCACCAAAGGGACGATGGACGGGGCCATGTACCGTCAAATCTTGGGTGAGAACCTCCTTCCCTCAGCCAGGGCATTGAAAATGGGTCGTGGATGGGTATTCCAGCATGACAATGACCCAAAACACACGGCCAAGGCAACAAAGGCGTGGCTCAAGAAGAAGCACATTAAGGTCCTGGAGTGGCCTAGCCAGTCCCCAGACCTTAATCCCATAGAAAATCTGTGGAGGGAGCTGAAGGTTCGAGTTGCAAAACGTCAGCCTCAAAAACGTAATGACTTGGAGAAGATATGCAAAGAGGACTGGAACAAAATCCCTCCTGAGATGTGTGCAAACCTGGTGGCCAACTACAAGAAACGTCTGACCTCTGTGATTGCCAACAAGGGTTTTGCCACCAAGTACTAAGTCATGTTTTGCAGAGTGGTCAAATACTTATTTCCCTCATTAAAATGCAAATCAATTTATAACATTTTTGACATGAGTTTTTCTGGATTTTTTTGTTATTATTCTGTCTCTCACTGTTCAAATAAACCTACCATTAAAATGATAGACTGGTAATGTCTTTGTCAGTGGGCAAACGTACAAAATCACCAGGGGATCAAATACATTTTTCCCTCACTGTAGCTTAATTGACTTAACTGTATATGTATTATAATATGTATAACACGTCATATTATATTGACAAAGATATTGAATCAATGCATTGATGTTCAGTAGTACTATCTGTAGTATAATGTGTTTGTGAAGTCATGTGGAGTCTCAGCTCTAACGTCAAACCCCTCAAATCTGAGATGTTGATATATATATCCATTTATGAATATATATGGCAGGTTTCAGGACACTGATCTGAATCTGAACATGTTGAAAAAATATACTGCCACTATATTCACCACCAAAGAATAGCACTTTGAATTTAAAATGATTTGACTCTTTGCAGGCTGTCAGGCTGTCTAGTCACAGAGGAAGGCTGTGCTTCTCTGGTCTCAGCTCTGAAGTCAAACCCCTCACACCTGAGAGAGCTGGATCTGAGTAATAATGACCTGAAGGATTCAGGAGTGAATCTGCTCTCTGCTGGACTGGGGAATCCCCACTGTAAACTGGAGACTCTGAGGTCAGTATTCCTGTAGTTGGTCAACAAGTGATAACTGTTCACCAGATCCACATGTTTTTTAAAATTTTTATTTAACCTTTATTTAACCAGGTAAGCCAGTTGAGAACAGGTTCTCATTTACAACTGCGACCTGGCCAAGATAAAGCAAAGCAGTGCAATAAAAACAACACAGAGTTACATATGGGGTAAAAAACATAAAGTCAAAAATACAACAGAAAATATATATACAGTGTGTGCAAATGTAGCAAGTTATGGAGGTAAGGCAATAAATAGGCTATAGTGCAGAATAATTACAATAGTATTAACACTGGAATGCTATATGTGCAAGAGATTATGTGCAAATAGAGATACTGGGGTGCAAAAGAGCAAAATAAATAACAATATAGGGATGAGGTAGTTGGGTGGACTAATTTCAGATGGGCTGTATACAGGTGCAGTGATCGGTAAGGTGCTCTGACAACTGATGCTTAAAGTTATTGAGGGAGATAAGAGTCTCCAGCTTCAGAGATTTTTGCAATTCGTTCCAGTAATTGGCAGCAGAGAACTGGAAGGAATGGCGGCCAAAGGAGGTGTTGGCTTTGGGAATGACCAGTGAGATATACCTGCTGGAGCGCAGACTACGGGTGGGTGCTGCTATGGTGACCAATGAGCTAAGATAAGGCGGGGATTTGCCTAGCAGTGATTTATAGATGGCCTGGAGCCAGTGGGTTTGACGACGAACATGTAGTGAGGACCAGCCAACAAGAGCGTACAGGTCACAGTGGTGGGTAGTGTATGGGGCTTTGGAGACAAAACGGATGGCACTGTGATAGACTACATCCAATTTGCTGAGTAGAGTGTTGGAGGCTATTTTGTAAATGACATCGCCGAAGTCAAGGATCGGTAGGATAGTCAGTTTTACGAGGGCATGTTTGGCAGCATGAGTGAAGGAGGCTTTGTTGCGAAATAGGAAGCCGATTCTAGATTTAACTTTGGATTGGAGATTCTTTATGTGAGTCTGGAAGTTGAGTTTACAGTCTAACCAGACACCTAGGTATTTGTAGTTGTCCACATACTCTAGGTCAGACCCGTCGAGAGTGGTGATTCTAGTCGGGTGGGCGGGTGCCAGCAGTGTTCGATTGAAAAGCATGCATTTAGTTTTACTAGTGTTTAAGAGCAGTTGGAGGCTACTGAAGGATTGTTGTATGGCATTGAAGCTCGTTTGGAGGTTTGTTAACACAGTGTCCAATGAAGGGCCAGATGTATACAAAATGGTGTCGTCTGCGTAGAGGTGGATCTGAGAGTCACCAGCAGCAAGAGCGACATCATTGATATACACGGAGAAAAGTGTCGGCCCAAGAATTGAACCCTGTGGCACCCCCATAGAGACTGCCATAGGTCCAGACAACAGGCCCTCTGATTTGACACACTGAACTCTATCTGAGAAGTAGTTGGTGAACCAGGCGAGGCAGTCATTTGTGAAACCAAAGCTATTTAGTCTGCCAATAAGAATGCGGTGGTTGACAGAGTCGAAAGCCTTGGCCAGGTCGATGAAGACGGCTGCACAGTACTGTCTATTATCAATCGCGGTTATAATATCGTTTATGACCTTGAGCGTGGCTGAAGTGCACCCGTGACCAGCTCGGAAACCGGATTGCATAGCGGAGAAGGTACAGTGGTATTCGAAATGGTCGGGTGATCTGTTTGTTAACTTGGCTTTCAAATACTTTCAAAGGCAGGGCAGGATGGATATAGGTCTGTAGCAGTTTGGATCTAGAGTGTCACCCCCTTTGAAGAGGGGGATGACCGCGGCAGCTTTCCAATCTCTGGGGATCTCAGACGTTATGAAAGAGAGGTTGAACAGACTAGTAATAGGGGTTGCGACAATTTCGGCGGCTAGTTTTAGAAAGAAAGGGTCCAGATTGTCTAGCCCAGCTGATTTGTAGGGGTCCAGATTTTGCAGCGCTTTCAAAACATCGGCTGTCTGAATTTGTGTGAAGGAGAAGCATGGGCAAGTTGCAGCAGAGGGTGCAGAGTTGGTGGCCGGGTTAGTGGTATCCAGATGGAAAGCATGGCCAGCTGTAGCAAAATGCTTGTTGAAATTCTCGATTATTGTAGATTTATCGGTGGTGATAGTGTTTCCTAGCCTCAGTGCAGTGGGCAGCTGGGAGGAAGTGCTCTTATTCTCCATGGACTTTACAGTGTCCCAAAACTTTTTGGAGTTAGTGCTACAGGATGCAAATTTCTGTTTGAAAAAAGTTAGCCTTTGCTTTCCTGACTGCTTGTGTATATTGGTTCCTAACTTCCCTGAAAAGTTGCATATCGCGGGGGGCTATTTGATGCTAATGCTGTACGCCACAGGATGTTTTTGTGCTGGTCAAGGGCAGTCAAGTCTGAGGAGAACCAGGGGCTATATCGGTTCTTAGTTCTGTATTTTTTGAATGGGGCATGTTTATTTAAGATTGAGAGGAAATTACTTTTAAGGAACAACCAGGCATCCTCTACTGACGGAATGAGATCTATATCCATCCAGGATACCTGGGCCAGGTCAATTAGGAAGGCCTGCTCGCTAAAGTGTTTTAGGGAGCGTTTGACAGTGATGAGGGTGGTCGTTTGACCGCGGACCCATTACGGATGCAGGCAATAAGGCAGTGATCGCTGAGATCCTGGTTGAAGACAGCTGAGGTGTATTTAGAGGGTATGTTAGTCAGGATGATATCTATGAGGGTACCCATGTTTACGGATTTAGGGTTGTACCTGGTAGGTTCGTTGATAATTTGCGTGAGGTTGAGGGCATCTAGCTTGGATTGTAGGATGGCTGGGGTATTAAGCATATCCCAATTTAGGTCACCAAGCAGTACAAACTCTGAGGATAAATGGGGGGCAATCAATTGACATATGGTGTCCAGGGCACAGCTGGGGGCTGAGGGGGTCTGTAGCAAGCGGCAACAGTGAGAGACTTATTTCTGGAAAGGTGGATTTTTAGAAGTAGAAGCTCAAACTGTTTGGGCACAGACCTGGATAGTATGATAGAGCTCTGCAGGCTATCTCTACAATAGATTGCAACTCCACCCCCTTTGGCAGTTCTATCTAGACGGAAAATGTTATAGTTGGGGATGGAAATTTCAGAATTTTTGGTGGCCTTCCTGAGCCAGGATTCAGACACTGCTAGAACATCAGGGTTGGCAGAGTGTGCTAACGCAGTGAATAACTCAAACTTAGGAAGTAGACTTCTGATATTTATGTGCAAGAAACCAAGACTTTTGCGATTACAGAAGTCATCAAATGATAGCGCCCTGGGGAGTAGGAGTGATACTGAGGGCTGCAGGGCCTGGGTTAGCCTCTACATCACCAGAGGAACAGAGGAGGACTAGAATACGGATACGGCTAAAGGCTTTAAGAACTGGTCTTCTCGTGCGTTGGGTACATAGAATAAAGGGGGCAGATTTCCGGGTGTTATAGAAAAGATTCAGGGCATTATGTACAGACAAGGATATGGAAGGATATGAGTAAAGTGGAGGTAAACCTAAGCGTTGGGTAACAATGAAAGAGATAGCATCGCTGGAGGCATCAATTGAGTCGGTCTCCCGCGTGTATAGGGGGAGGGGCAAAGGAGCTATCTAAGGCAGGTTTAGCTAGGCTGGGGGTCTACAGTGATGTAGTAAAATTAGAAATAACCGAAACAACAATAAACTAACCATGTTTGGGCTGAGGCTAAACATAAACAGGATGTAGTACCGTAAAAAGGAACAGTCCAGCAGACATCAGCTGTATAGCTGAGTTATCATAAGGTCCGGTGGTAAACTAGTGAGTAAGAGGCCACGGCTAGCGTGTGCTAGCGGGCGGGGCTAGCAGATGGATGGAATCTTCGTGGTTAACGTCGTAACCACATCAGACGATTTCGTCGGCAGACCAGTCGTGTAGGATCGGCGGGGCTCCGTGTCAACACTAGGTGGTCCCGTCCGGTTGACAGAGAGGTAGATAGCCGGGAGATGGGCCTAGCTCAGGATGATTAGCCAGACCACAGCGTCCGTTTTGTTGTAGCTAGCTGGTAGCGATGAATTCGGAGTTAAAGGTCCAGTGATTCAGTGATTCCGGCGGAAAAACTGATATGTTCTGGGTCGATAACGCGCTGTGCAGACTGGCCGAATATCCGGTGATTAATGTCCAGTGATTAAAATTAATCCCGCAGAAAAAATCCAATGTTCTGGGTGAAATACCGCTAGCTGTGGCTAATAGCAAGTAGCTAGTTAGCTGGCTAGCTGGGTAGCTAGTTTCAACTGGAGATTCTAGATTCTAGATAAAGGTAAGTCAATAATAGAATCCGTTCCACATTGAGTGAGGTGGGTTGCAGGAAAGTATATTTTGTAGAAGGATGAAAAGTCTGATAGGGAAATATGTACGAAAAATACAGAAAAATAGGGTATTTACAGGCTATTTACAGACATACGATAAAAACACAACTGCACTACTACGCCATCTTGGATCAGTGTGTGCCTGGTAAACATGTGTTTACCAGGCACACATAGTCCACACCATATGTGTTTGGACAGTGAAGCTTACAGTTTTAAATTTGGTGCTATGCTCCAGCATTTTGGATTTGAGATAGAATGTTTCATATTAGGTAAAACAGTACAGAATGTCACCTTTTATTTGAGGGTATTCATACATATCTGTTTTACCTTTTACAAATGAAACCAATGAATGTAGTTCTCCCATTTGAATAATTCCTAATGATTTGGACTAATTCACTTATTGTATTAAAGCAGTCAAAAGTTTCGTATTTTTTCCCATATTCCTTGCCTGCAGTGATTACATCAAACTTGTGATTCTACTAAGTTGTTGAATACATTTGCAGATTGGTTGTGTTTTGGATTATGTTTTTCCCAATAGAAACTGAATGGTGAATAATGTCCTGTCATTTTGGAGTCACTTCACTTGTATTGTCAGTAAGAATAGAAGATGTTTCTGAACACTTCTACATTCATGTGGATGCTACTATGATTATGAATAATCATTAATAAATGGTGAATGATGATGAATGAGAAAGTTACAGAGGAACAAGGATGACACCCCCTCTGTTATTGGTAATGGTGAGAGGTTAGCATTTTTTGTTGTAGCCTCTGTAACTTTCTCACTCATAACTTTTCATGATTTTTCTTAATCAAGGCATCATCAGGATTAATTTAGTAGTGTTTAGAAACATGTTATCTACTCACTTAGACAGAAGATTAATCCAGTCATCATCCACCATTCAGTTACTATTGGTCAAAACATAACCCAAAACACAACCAAAACAAACTGCAAATGCAACCAATGAGTTTGGGACCAAATACTAAACTTTTGACTACTTGGTCAGAATACTTATGACTTCTTCAAACGTGGGGACAAGATACATAAAATGCTTTCATTTCTAAACGGTGAAACATATGTATGAAAATACTTCAAATAAAAAGATGACATTATCACGGCTCAAAATAAGACCTAGCTGCAGACAGTTCAAAATAACAAAAGTTGATTTACAAAACAGGGGGCAGGCAAACAACAGGTCAAGGGCAGGCAGAGGTCAATAATCCAGGGTGGTGTAACAAGGTACAGAACGGCAGGCAAATGGTCAAAACTGGGAAAACTAGAAAACAGGGACCAAAGCGAAACGGGAGTATGGGGAAAACCGCTGGTAAACTTGACGAGACAAGATGAACTGGCAACAGACAAACAGAGAACACAGGTATAAATACACTGGGGATAATGGGGAAGATGGGCGACACCTGGAGGGGGGTGGAGACAATCACTAAGACAGGTGAAACAGATCAGGGTGTGACAACATTATATACAGTCACCTTAAATGAAACATTTGATCTCAATTCTAAAATGCTGGAGTATAGAGCCAAATTCAAAATGTTAGCTTCACTGTCAAAATAGATATGGTGTGGACTGTATACTCAATACAATCTAAATCTGATACCTCACTGTCTGTCTTTTGACTGATACTGCTTTTTAAACTGCTCTCGTCAGTCTACTCAAATATTAGTTTTTTGTTTTTCTCTCTAAAAGTAATAATTTGATAATTTGTAATTTATAATAATTATACATCCATTTAAACTCAGCAAAAAAAGATATGTCCCTTTTTCAGGACCCTGTCTTTCAAAGATAATTCGTAAAAATCAAAATAACTTCACAGATCGTCATTGTAAAGGGTTTAAACACTGTTTCCCATGCTTGTTCAATGAACCATAAACAATTAATGAACATGCTCCTGTGGGACGGTCGTTAAGACACTAACAGCTTACAGACAGTAGGCAATTAAGGTCACAGTTATGAAAACTTAGGACACTAAAGAGGCCTTTCTACTGATTCTGAAAAACACCAAAAGAAAGATGCCTAGGGTCCCTGCTCATCTGCGTGAACGTGCCTTAGGCATGCTGCAAGGAGGCATGAGGACTGCAAATGTGGCCAAGGCAATAAATTGCAATGTCCGTACTGTGAGACGCCTAAGACAGCGCTACAGGGAGACAGGACGGACAGCTGATTGTCCTCGCAGTGGCAGACCACGTCTAACAACACCTGCACAGGATCGGTACATCCGAACATCACACCTGCGGGACAGGTACAGGATGGCAACAACAACTGCCTGAGTTAGACCATGAATGCACAATCCCTTCATCAGTGTTCAGACTCCGCAATAGGCTGAGAGAGGCTGGACTGAGGGCTTGTAGGCCTGTTGTAAGGCAGGTCCTCACCACACATCACCGGTAACAACATCGCCTATGGGCACAAACCCACCGTCGCTGGACCAGACAGGACTGGCAAAAAGTGCTCTTCACTGACGAGTCGCGGTTTTGTCTGACCAGGGGTGATGGTCGGATTTGCGTTTATCGTCGAAGGAATGAGCGTTACACCGAGGCCTGTACTCTGGAGCGGGATCGATTTGAAGGTGGAGGGTCCGTCATGGTCTGGGGCGGTGTGTCACAACATCATCCGACTGAGCGTGTTGTCATTGCAGGCCATCTCAACGCTGTGTGTTACAGGGAAGACATCCTCCTCCCTCATGTGGTACCCTTCCTGCAGGCTCATCCTGACATGACTCTCCAGCATGACAATGCCACCAGCCATACTGCTCGTTCTGTGTGTGATTTCCTGCAAGACAGGAATGTCAGAGTTCTGCCATGGCCAGCGAAGAGCCCGGATCTCAATCCCATTGAGCACGTCTGGGACCTGTTGGATCGGAGGGTGAGGGCTAGGGCCATTCCCCCCAGAAATGTCCGGGAACTTGCAGGTGCCTTGGTGGAAGAGTGGGGTAACATCTCACAGCAAGAACTGGCAAATCTGGTGCAGTCCATGAGGAGGAGATGCACTGCAGTACTTAATGCAGCTGGTGGCCACACCAGATACTGACTGTTACTTTTGATTTTGACACCCCCTTTGTTCAGGGACACATTATTCAATTTCTGTTAGTCACATGTCTGTGGCACTTGTTCAGTTTATGTCTCAGTTGTTGAATCTTGTTATGTTCATACAAATATTTACACATGTTAAGTTTGCTCAAAATAAACACAGTTGACAGTGAGAGTTTTGGCAGGTTTCAGGACACTGACATATCAGAAATTTTGAAAAAATATACTGGCACTCTGCTTTCACAGCCAGCGAATAGCAGTGTTATTTAAACATTATTTGACTCTTTGCAGGCTGTCAGGCTGTCTACTCACAGAGGACGGCTGTTCTTCTCTGGTCTCAGCTCTGAAGTCAAACCCCTCACACCTGAGAGAGCTGGATCTCAGTAACAATGACCTGAATGATTCAGGAGTGAAGCTTCTGTCTGCTGGACTGGAGAATCCCCAATGTAAACTGGAGACTCTGAGGTCAGGATTCCTGTATTTGGTGAACAAGTGATAACTGTTCACCAGATCCACATGTGTTTACCAGGCACACATAGTCCACACCATATGTGTTTGGACAGTGAAGCTTACAGTTTTACATTTGGTGCTATGCTCCAGCATTTTGGATTTGGATTTGAGATTTTGGATTTGTTTCATATTAGGCAACAGTACAGAATGTCCCCTTTTATTTGAAGGTATTCATACATATACATTGTGCAAGTTCTCCCACTTAAAAAGATGAGAGAGGCTTGTAATTTTCATCATAGGTACACGTCAACTATGACAGACAAATAGAGGGAAAAAAATCCAGAAAATCACATTTTTATTGAATTTATTTGCAAATTATGGTTGAAAATAAGTATTTGGTCACCTACAAACAAGCAAGATTTCTAGCTCTCACAGACCTGTAACTTCTTCTTTAAGAGGCTCCTCTGTCCTCCACTCGTTACCTGTATTAATGGCACCTGTTTGAACTTGTTATCAGTATAAAAGACACCTGTCCACAACCTCAAACAGTCACACTCCAAACTCCACTATGGCCAAGACCAAAGAGCTGTCAAAGGACACCAGAAACAAAATTGTAGACCTGCACCAGTGCATTTGGATGATCCAGAAGAGGATTGGGAGAATGTCATATGGTCAGATGAAACCAAAATATAACTTTTTGGTAAAAACTCAACTCGTCGTGTTTGGAGGACAAAGAATGCTGAGTTGCATCCAAAGAACACCATACCTACTGTGAAGCATGGGGGTGGAAATATCATGCTTTGGGGCTGTTTTTCTGCAAGGGACCAGGACGACTGATCCGTGTAAAGGAAAGAATGAATGGGGCCATGTATCGTGAGATTTTGAGTGAAAACCTCCTTCCATCAGCAAGGGCATTGAAGATGAAACGTGGCTGGGTCTTTCAGCATGACAATGATCCCAAACACACCGCCCGGGCAACGAAGGAGTGGCTTCGTAAGAAGCATTTCAAGGTCCTGGAGTGGCCTAGCCAGTCTCCAGATCTCAACCCCATAGAAAATGTTTGGAGGGAGTTGAATGTCCGTGTTGCCCAGCGACAGCCCCAAAACATCACTGCTCTAGAGGAGATCTGCATGGAGGAATGGGCCAAAATACCAGCAACAGTGTGTGAAAACCTTGTGAAGACTTACAGAAAACGTTTGACCTGTATCATTGCCAACAAAGGGTATATAACAAAGTATTGAGAAACTTTTGTTATTGACCAAATACATATTTTCCACCATAATTTGTAAATAAATTCATTAAAAATCCTACAATGTGATTTTCTGGAAAAAAAATTCTCATTTTGTCTGTCATAGTTGACGTGTACCTATGATGAATATTACAGGCCTCTCTCATCTTTTTAAGTGGGAGAACTTGCACAATTGGTGGCTGACTAAATACTTTTTTTCCCCCACTGTATGTTTTACCATTTAGAATTGAGAAAGTTTTAATTAGTTGGACAAATTCACTTATAGTGTATCAAAGTAGTCATACGTTTAGTATTTGGTCCCATATTCCTTCCCTGCAGTGATTACATCAAGCTTGTGATTCTACGAACTTGTTGAGTGCATTTGCAGTTTGGTTGTGTTTTGGATGATGTTTTTCCCAATAGAAACTGAATGGTGAATAATGTCCTGTCATTTTGGAGTCACTTAATTTGTATTGTCAGTAAGAATAGAAGATGTTTCTGAACACTTCAACATTCATGTGGATGCTACCATGATAATGAATAATCATGAATGAATCGTGAATGATGATGAATGAGAAAGTTACAGAGGAACAAGGATCATACCTCCTCTGTTATTGGTAATGGTGAGAGGTTAGCAAGTTTTGTTGTAGCCTCTGTAACTTAATCATTCATAATTGTTCATGATTCATTCATGATTTTTCTTAATCATGGAATCATCAGGTATAATTTAGTAGTGTTTAGAAACATGTTATCTACTCAATTAGAAATAAATACTCAACTTTTGACTATAATACACTATAAGTGTATTGGTCAGATTACTTATGACATCTTCAAATGGGGGGACTAGATACATAAAGTGCTTTCATTTCTAAACGGTGAAACAGATATGTATTAAAATATCCTCAAATAAAAGGTGACATTATATACTGTCACCTCATATGAAACATTTAATCTCAAATCCAAAATGCTGGAGTACAGATCCACATTTAAAATGTTATCTTCACTGTCAAACTAGATATGGTGTGGACTGTATACTCAATACAATCTAAATCTGATACCTCACTGTCTGTCTTTTGACTGATACTGCTTTTTAAGCTGGTCTGGTCAGTCTACTCAAATATTTGTACTATACATGTTTCTATCTACAAGCAATATTATGATAATTTCTAATAATGATACATTAATTTATGAATATATATGGCAGGTTTCAGGAGACTGATGTATCTGAAAATGTTGAAAAAATATACCGCCAATATTTTCACCACCAAGAAAAGCAGTGTGATTTTAAAATGATTTTACTCTTTGCAGGCTGTCACGCTGTCTAGTCACAGAGGAAGGCTGTGCTTCTCTGGTCTCAGCTCTGAAGTCAAACCCCTCACACCTGAGAGAGCTGGACCTGAGCTACAATCACCCAGGAGACTCAGGAGTCAGACTGCTCTCTGCTGGACTGGAGGATCCACACTGCAGACTGGAGAAACTCAAGTATGTAGAGGGTTTATGTCAATGTTCATATCAGACATGTTGATATTATCAGGCTAGTTAAGACAAATATTCTGACCACCACTTGGACTAAGTTATATGCTGAACGTGTGTGTGTGAGTGTGTGTGTGTGTTTGTGTGTGTGTGTGTGTGTGTGTGAGTGAGTTAATGTGTATCCCTCAATGACTGTCTGTTCTTCTGCTTACCGCTACAGTGTGGAACATGGTGGAGAGTACACAATGAAACCTGGGTTGGGGAGGGGGGATAGAATGATTACTTTTATACTATCCCAGGTATTCCTTCAAGAGGTAGGGTTTCAAGTGTCTCTGGAAGGTGGTCAGTGACTCCGCTGTCCTGGCGTCATGGGGGAGCTTGTTCCACCATTGGGGTGCCAGAGCAGCGAACAGTTTTGACTTGGCTGAGCGGGAACTGTGCTACCGCAGAGGTAGTGGGGCCAGCAGGCCAGAGGTGGATGAACGCAATGCCCTCGTTTGGGTGTAGGGATTGATCAGAGCCTGAAGGTAAGGAGGTGCCGTTCCCCTCACAGCTCCGTAGGCAAGCACCATGGTCTTGTAGCAGATGCGAGCTTCAACTGGAAGCCAGTGGAGTGTGCGGAGGAGCGGGGTGACGTGAGAGAACTTGGGAAGGTTGAACACCAGACGGGCTGCAGCGTTCTGGATGAGTTGTAGGGGTTTAATGGCACAGGCAGGGAGCCCAGCCAACAGCGAGTTGCAGTAATCCAGACGGGAGATGACAAGTGCCCTGATTAGGACCTGTGCCGCTTCTTGTGTAAGGTAGGGTCGTACTCTGCGAATGTTGTTGAGCATGAACCTACAGGATCGGGTCACTGCTTTGATGTTGGTGGAGAACGACAGGGTGTTGTCCAGGGTCACGCCAAGGTTCTTTGCACTCTGGGAGGAGGACACAACGGAGTTGTCAACCGTGATGGCGATATCATGGAACGGGCAGTCCTTCCCCGAGAGAAAGAGCAGCTCCGTCTTGCCGAGGTTCAGCTTGAGGTGGTGATCCGACATCCACACTGATATGTCTGCCAGACATGCAGAGATGCGATTCGCCACCTGGTTATCAGAAGAAAATTAAAGGAGAAAATTAATTGTGTGTTGTCTGCGTAACAATGATAGGAGAGACCATGTGAGGATATGACAGAGCCAAGTGACTTGGTGTATAGGTAGAATAGAAGAGGGCCTAGAACTGAGCCCTGCGGGACACCAGTGGTGAGAGCATGTGGTGCGGAGACAGATTCTCGCCACGCCACCTGGTAGGAGCGACCTGTCAGGTAGGACGCAATCCAAGAGTGAGCCGCGCCGGAGATGCCCAACTCGGAGAGGGTGGAGAGGAGGTTCTGATGGTTCACAGTATCAAAGGCAGCAGACAGGTCTAGAAGGATGAGAGCAGAGAGAGAGTTAGCTTTAGCAGTGCGGAGAGCCTCCGTGACACAGAGAAGAGCAGTCTCAGTTGAATGACCAGTCTTGAAACCTGACTGGTTTGGATCAAGAAGGTAATTCTGAGAGAGATGGCAGGAGAGTTGGCTATAGATGGCACGTTCAAGAGTTTTGGAGAGAAAAGAAAGAAGGGATACTGGTCTGTAGTTGTTGACATCGGAGGGATCGAGTGTAGGATTTTTGAGGAGGGGTGCAACTCTCGCTCTCTTGAAGATGGAAGGGACATAGCCAGCGGACAAGGATGAGTTGATGAGCGAGGTGAGGTAAGGGAGAAGGTCTCCGGAAATGGTCTGGAAAAGAGAGGAGGGGATAGGGTCAAGCAGGCAGGTTGTTGGGCGGCCGGCCGTCACAAGTCGCACAATTTCATCTGGAGAGAGAGGGGAGAAAGAAGTCAAAGCATAGGGTAGGGCAGTGTGAGCAGGACCAGCGGTGTCATTTGACTTAATAAATGAGGATCGATGTCGTCAACCTTCTTTTCAAAATGGTTGACGAAGGCATCCACAGAGAGGGAGGAGGGAGGGGGAGGGGAAGGAGGATTCAGCAGGGAGGAGAAGGTGGCAAAGAGCTTCCTAGGGTTAGAGGCAGAGGCTTGAAATGTAGAGTGGTAGAAAGTGGCTTTAGCAGCAGAAACGGAGGAAGAGAATGTAGAGAGGAGGGAGTGGAAAGATGCCAGGTCCGCAGGGAGTCTAGTAGCGTTGGAGGAGAGCGAGAGAGAAAAGGATACAAAGTAGTGGTCAGAGACTTGGAGGGGAGTTGTAGTGAGATTAGTAGAAGAACAGCATCTAGTAAAGATTGTGAGTAGGGGGGGACGGTGAGAGGGTGAGGTCAAAAGAGGAAAGGAGTGGAAAGAAGGTGGCAGAGAGAAATGAGTCAAAGGCAGACGTAGGGAGGTTAAAGTCACCCAGAACTGTGAGGGATGAGCCATCCTCAGGAAAGGAACTTATCAAGGCGTTAAGCTCATTGATGAACTCTCCAAGGGAACTTGGAGGGTGATAAATGACAAGGATGTTAAGCTTGAATGTGCTTGTGACTGTAACAGCATGGAATTCAAATGAGGAGATAGACAGATGGGTCAGGGGGAAAAGAGAGAATGTCCACTTGGGAGAGATGAGGATTCCTGTATCACCGCCGCGCTGACCAGATGCTCTCGGGGTATGCGAGAACACATGATCAGACGAGGAAAGAGCAGTAGGAGTAGCAGTGTTTTCTGTGGTAATCCATGTTTCCGTCAGCGCCAAGAGGTCGAGGGACTGGAGGGTGGCATAGGCTGAGATGAACTCTGCCTTGTTGGCCGCAGAACGGCAGTTCCAGAGGCTACCGGAGACCTGGAACTCCACGTGGGTCGCGCGTGCAGGGACCACCAGATTAGAGTGGTAGCAGCCACGCCGTGTGAAGCGTTTGTATGGCCTGTGAGGAGAGGAGAGAACAGGGATAGACAGACACATAGTTGACAGGCTACTGAAAAGGCTACAATAATGCAAAGGAGATCGGAATGAAATTAATTAAACATCTGGGGAAAGCTAGAGAGCAGGGCCTCCCTCACGTTTCACTGAAACACTCAAATATAACTCTCCCAACTTCCACTTTAGAGATTATAATTGTTGTAAATTACAGCGGTTTAATGTTTTCTAGGAATAGACTAACTTAGTTTATTCATCTAGCTAACTTGGTACAGTATTCTAACATGAAACCGCCCAGGGCACCGTATCCTATGACGCCATAGCTAACTAGCATGCTAGCTTCCAATAACACACGGTTTAGCACCAATACTCGGTTATAACAGACTACCAATAGTGTGTTAATACGCTAAACAGATCATTCGTGTCCGTGTCTAACGTTGTGTAAGGTTTTGGGTTAGTTTTAACAGTTTGAGTGAGTAAGTCGTCAACTTATTCAGCCAGTTAGTTAGCTAGCTAGAATAGTTAGCATATTAGCTAGCCATTACGCTCTGTCAGCGAACAAACCCCTCCCCCCACAGTATTAAACACAGAGAGCCAAGCTAACGTTAACTAGTCACCCATGTCTTGAACTCCTTTTGAAAGACTCTGGTTACCAGTATGTAAAGATAAAAAATAAATATAGGTTATACCCTTAGTAGCTACTGATAGCTAGTTAAGTGTAGAGCTAGCTACTGAATCGATTTAGCCAGTTCGCGTCTGTCCCAACCAAGAGAAAGCGTCTCCAAATATTACAGCTAGGTCGTTCCAGCTGTTGTTGAGTTAGCTATCCAGGTAGCAACAAGCTAGCTACATTTCGAGTACAGTAGCTACTAACTACCTAACGTTAACGTTTCAGATAATGAGGTTAGAAAAACAGCTGAATGGTAGGTAGCTAGCTAGCATAATTACAGGTACTCTTAAGCGTGAAATAACATTGGAAACAACTATCCACAGTTGCTAATAGTTACCAGTAGCTACCCGCTAGCTAGTTAGTTTTATTGGTACAGGTAGTGGGTTAGCTAGCCTCGTGCTTCACCGGGCTCAGCCGAATGCAATACTAACCTACAATAGCTACCTAGATAAACTATCTACAATACCTAACTACAATAATTACAGGTACTCTTAGGCGTGAAATAACATTGGAAACAACTATCCACAGTTGCTAATAGTTACCAGTAGCTACCCGCTAGCTAGCTAGCTTTATTGGTCCAGGTGGTGGGTTAGCTAGCCTCGTGCTTCACCAGGCTCAGCCGAATATAATACAAGAACTACCTGGATAAACTACCTACAATTCCTAACTACAATTCCCAACTACTACCTACCTACAATCTAAATGCATGGTTTAAGCTTTACTTTACTCGACACCATGTACAGTGGGGAGAACAAGTATTTGATACACTGCAGATTTTGCAGGTTTTCCTACTTACAAAGCATGTAGAGGTCTGACATTTTTATCATAGGTACACTTCAACTGTGAGAGACGGAATCTAAAACAAAAATCCAGAAAATCACATTGTATGATTTTTAAGTAATTCATTTGCATTTTATTGCATGACATAAGTATTTGATACATCAGAAAAGCAGAACTTAATATTTGGTACAGAAACCTTTGTTTGCAATTAAAGAGATCATACGTTTCCTGTAGGTCTTGATCAGGTTTGCACATACTGCAGCAGGGATTTTGGCCCACTCCTCCATACAGACCTTCTGCAGATCCTTCAGGTTTCAGGGCTGTCGCTGGGCAATACAGACTTTCAGCTCCCTCCAAAGATGTTCTATTGGGTTCAGGTCTGGAGACTGGCTAGGCCACTCCAGGACCTTGAGATGCTTCTTACGGAGCCACTCCTTAGTTGCCCTGGCTGTGTTTCGGGTCGTTGTCATGCTGGAAGACCCAGCCACGACCCATCTTCAATGCTCTTACTGAGGGAAGGAGGTTGTTGGCCAAGATCTCGCGATACATGGCCCCATCCATCCTCCCCTCAATACGGTGCAGTCGTCCTGTCCCCTTTGCAGAAAAGCATCCCCAAACCATGATGTTTCCACCTCCATGCTTCACGGTTGGGATGGTGTTCTTGGGGTTGTACTAATCCTTCTTCTTCCTCCAAACACGGCGAGTGGAGTTTAGACCAAAAAGCTCTATTTTTGTCTCATCAGACCACATGACTTTCTCCCATTCCTCCTCTGGATCATCCAGATGGTCATTGTCAAACTTCAGACGGGCCTGGACATGCGCTGGCTTGAGCAGGGGGACCTTGCGTGCGCTGCAGGATTTTAATCCATGACGGCGGAGTGTGTTACTAATGGTTTTCTTTGAGACTGTGGTCCCAGCTCTCTTCAGGTCATTGACCAGGTCCTGCCGGGTAGTTCTGGGCTGATCCCTCACCTTCCTCATGATAATTGATGCCCCCCGAGGTGAGATCTTGCATGGAGCCCCAGGCCGAGGATGATTGACCGTCATCTTGAACTTCTTCCATTTACTAATAATTGTGCCAAGAGTTGTTGCCTTCTCACCAAGCTGCTTTCCTATTGTCCTATAGCCCATCCCAGCCTTGTGCAGGTCTACAATTTTATCCCTGATGTCCTTACACAGCTCTCTGGTCTTGGCCATTGTGGAGAGGTTGGAGTCTGTTTGATTGAGTGTGTGGACAGGTGTCTTTTATACAGGTAACGAGTTCAAACAGGTGCAGTTAAAACAGGTAATGAGTGGAGAACAGGAGGGCTTCTTAAAGAAAAACTAACAGGTCTGTGAGAGCCGGAATTCTTACTGGTTGGTATGTGATCAAATACTTATGTCATGCAATAAAATGCAAATTATTTACTTAAAAATCATACAATGTGATTTTCTGGATTTTTGTTTTAGATTCCATCTCTCACAGTTGAAGTGTACCTATGATAAAAATGACAGACCTCTACATGCGTTGTAAGTAGGAAAACCTGCAAAATCGGCAGTGTATCAAATATTTGTTCTCCCCACTGTAAAGAAGAAGCCAAGCTAACCTCCCGCTTAGAGAAACACAACCTCACCCCATCGCGTCCCCCCAGCTTGTGTATGTGTGTGGTGTGTTCGTTTACATTAGAAACGTGTGTGTGTGTGTTCATGTACAGTGAGGGAAAAAAGTATTTGTTCCCTTGCTGATTTTGTACGTTTGCCCACTGACAAAGAAAGATCAGTCTATAATTTTAATGGTAGGTTTATTTTAACAGTGAGAGACAGAATAACAACAAAAAAATCCAGAAAAACGCATGTCAAAAATGTTATAAATTGATTTGCATTTTATTGAGGGAAATTAGTATTTGACCACCTCTCAATCAGAAAGATTTCTGGCTCCCAGGTGTCTTTTATACAGGTAACAAGCTGAGATTAGGAGCACACTCTTAAAGGGAGTGCTCCTAATCTCAGCTTGTTTCCTGTATAAAAGACACCTGTCCACAGAAGCAATCAATCAATCAGATTCCAAACTCTCCACCATGGCCAAGACCAAAGAGCTCTCCAAGGATGTCAGGGACAAGATTGTAGACCTACACAAGGCTGGAATGGGCTACAAGACCATCGCCAAGCAGCTTGGTGAGAAGGTGACAACAGTTGATGCGATTATTCGCAAATGGAAGAAACACAAAATAACTGTCAATCTCCCTCGGCCTGGGGCTCCATGCAAGATCTCACCTCGTGGAGTTGCAATGATCATGAGAACGGTGAGGAATCAGCCCAGAACTACACGGGAGGATCTTGTCAATGATCTCAAGGTAGCTGTTTTTCTGCTAAGGGGACAGGGCAACTTCACCGCATCAAAGGGACAATGGACGGGGCCATGTATCGTCAAATATTGGGTGAGAACCTCCTTCCCTCAGCCAGGGCATTGAAAAGGGGTCGTGGACGGGTATTCCAGCATGACACTGACCCAAAACACATGGCAACAAAGGAGTGGCTCAAGAAGAAGCACATTAAGGTCCTGGAGTGGCCTAGCCAGTCTCCAGACCTTAATCCCATAGAAAATCTGTGGAGGGAGCTGAAGGTTCGAGTTGCCAAACGTCAGCCTCGAAACCTTAATGACTTGGAGAAGATCTGCAAAGATGAGTGGGACAAAATCCCTCCTGAGATGTGTGCAAACCTG
The DNA here is from genome assembly GCF_020615455.1 of Coregonus clupeaformis. Taxonomy (NCBI): domain Eukaryota; kingdom Metazoa; phylum Chordata; class Actinopteri; order Salmoniformes; family Salmonidae; genus Coregonus; species Coregonus clupeaformis. The sequence continues at coordinate 182,206 of NW_025534063.1, forward strand.
GTGGCCAACTACAAGAAACGTCTGACCTCTGTGATTTCCAACAAGGGTTTTGCCACCAAGTACTATGTCATGTTTTGCAGAGGGGTCAAATACTTATTTCCCTCATTAAAATGCAAATCAATTTATAACATTTTTGACATGCGTTTTTCTGGATTTTTTTGTTGTCATTCTGTCTCTCACTGTTCAAATAAACCTACCATTAAAATTATAGACTAATCATTTCTTTGTCAGTGGGCAAACGTACAAAATCAGCAGGGGATCAAATACTTTTTTCCCTCACTGTATGCATGTGTGAGTGTGTGTGTGTGTGTGTGTAATTAATGGGAATACATGTGTTTTACATTTACATTTACATTTTAGTCATTTAGCAGACGCTCTTATCCAGAGCGACTTACAGGAGCAATTAGGGTTAAGTGCCTTGCTCAAGGGCACATTAACGTCATTTAGCAGACGCTCTTAGCCAGAGCGACTCACAAATTGGTGCGTTCACCCTATAGCCAGTGGGATAACCACTTTACAATTTTTTTTGGGGGGTTAGAAGGAATACTTTATCCTATCCCAGGTATTCCTTAAAGAGGTGGGGGTTTCAAGTGTCTCCGGAAGGTGGTGAGTGACTTATATTAACATACAGTATAACATATTATCATTCAACAAGTCTCAAGTTACCTTAACTTCTCCTTTTGATACCTAGAAACATCTACATTAAATGAATTAGTGAAAAGTGAGTTAACATTCTAATGTGAATGATGATGATTTCTAATTTTGTGTCTGGTTTCATCCATCAGATGTCTGTGATCTCACACTGGACCCAAACACAGCAAACAGACTTGTCTCTCTGTCTGAGGAGAACAGAAAGGTGACACGTAGGAAAGAGGAGCAGCCGTATCCTGATCACCCAGAGAGATTTGAGGACAGGGAACAGGTGCTGTGTAGAGAGGGTCTGACTGGGCGCTGTTACTGGGAGGTAGAGTGGAGCGGGAGTGTGGCTGTTATAGGAGTGACATATAAAGGAATCAGCAGGAGAGGAGAGGGTAATGGCTGTGTGATTGGATTCAATGACAAGTCCTGGAGTCTGTACTGCTCTGACAACAGCTACAGAGCCAGGCACAATACTAATCTGACTACCATAGACGTCCCCTCCTCCAGCTCCCACAGAGTAGGAGTGTATCTGGACTGGCCAGCCGGCACTCTGTCCTTCTACAGAGTCTCCTCTGACACACTGACCCACCTGTACACATTCCACACCACATTCACTGAGCCCCTCTATCCAGGGTTTAATGTTTGGGTTGATGCCTCAGTGTCCCTGTGTCAGGTGGTCCCTGTGTCAAACACAACATGATGTTTCACTCTAATCATGTGTTTTATGTTTGATTAGAATATGGCATTTAAATACACAGAGTAACACACCAGTTTGGGCCAGTTTATTCCTGTAAATAATAACCATGGTAACTCTGTGTCTGTCTCTTTCCGTGATCCTGCGCCCTTTGAGAACGGTTCAGATGCACCACACACACACACTGGACACACACACACACACACACACACACACAGGACACACACGTCCGTGTTTATACTACCTACTGGGGACACCTGTTCTGGAACCACAGTCCCATCTGGGACAATAACTGTTTAGGGCAAAAGGGCAAGGTGGATTCTAATGTAGATACGTTTGTATTGGTAGAACCGTCTGGCCTTTCAGCATATAAATACCTGCTAGAGATCGTTGTCGGGGATCCTCTTTAGCAAGGTGGTCAAACATAAGAACCCAGACTTGATAAATAGCATCAACTATTGTAAAGCATGAATTGATGGATATACACTGCTCAAAAAAATAAAGGGAACACTTAAACAACACATCCTAGATCTGAATGAATGAAATAATCTTTTAAATACTTTTTTCTTTACATAGTTAAATGTGCTGACAACAGAATCACACAAAAATTATCAATGGAAATCAAATGTATCAACCCATGAAGGTCTGGATTTGGAGTCACCCTCAAAATTAAAGTGGAAAACCACACTACAGGCTGATCCAACTTTGATGTAATGTCCTTACATCAAAATGAGGCTCAGTAGTGTGTGTGGCATTGTGGCCTAACTTTGGAATTATGCTTGGTGTCCATTTGGAAGACCCATTTGAGACCAAGCTTTAACTTCCTGACTGATGTCTTGAGATGTTGCTTCAATATATCCACATAATTTCCTTCCTCATGATGCCATCTATTTTGTGAAGTGCACCAGTCCCTCCTGCAGCAAAGCACCCCGACAGCATGATGCTGCCACCCCCAGTGCTTCACGGTTGGGATGGTGTTCTTTGGCTTGCAAGTACTCCCCCCCCCCTTTCCTCCAAACATAGCGATGGTCATTATGGCCAAACAGTTCTATTTTTGTTTCATCAGACCAGAGGACATTTCTCCACAAAGTACGATCCATGTCCCCATGTGCAGTTGCAAACTGTAGTAAGGCTTTTTTATGGCAGTTTTGGAGCAGTGGCTTCTTCCTTGCTGAGCGGCCTTTCAGGTTATGTCGATATAGGACTCGTTTTACTGTGGATATAGATACTTTTGTACCTGTTTCCTCCAGCATCTTCACAAGGTCATTTGCTGTTGTTCTGGGATTGATTTGCACTTTTCCCACCAAAGTACGTTAATCTATAGGAGACAGAACGCGTCTCCTTCCTGAGCGGTATGACGGCTGCGTGGTCCCGTGTTTATACTTGCGTACTATTGTTTGTACAGATGAACGTGGTACCTTCAGGCGTTTGGAAATTGCTCCCAAGGATGAACCAGACTTGTGGTGGTCAAAAAAAAAAATCAAAGGTCTTTTGATTTTCCCATGATGTCAAGCAAAGAGGCACTGAGTTTGGAGGTAGGCCTTGAAATACATCCACAGGTACACCTCCAATTGACTCAAATTATGTCAATTAGCCTATCAGAATCTTCTAAAGCCATGACATCAATTGGATTCTCCAAGCTGTTTAAAGGCACAGTCAACTTATTGTATGTAAACTTCTGACCCACTGGAATTGTGATACAGTGATTATAAGTGAAATAATCTGTCTCTAAACAATTTTTGGAAAAATTACTTTTGTCAAGCACAAAGTAGATGTCCTAACCGACTTGCCAAAAACTATAGTTTGTTAAGAAGAAATTTGTGGAGTGGTTGAAAAACAAGTTTTAATTACTCCAACCTATGTGTATGTAAACTTCCGACTTCAACTATATATACATATATACATATATATACACACATATACATATACATACATACATATATATATATATATATATATATATATATATATATATATATATATATATATATATATATATATATATATACACATATACATACATATATATATACATACATACACATCCTTTTAAAAATATATTTCCCTTTATTACTTTACAACCCCACCACCCCTTCCCTAATTGGAGTAAACTAGTGAACAACAAGGTTTAGGCCTCTACTTCCAGCTTATACAGTCAATTTTACAATAATTCTATTTTGTTTGTTTTTACTCCTGAACTTCCTCTACCCTCAACCTCTCTGATCATTTTCATGATGTCCATCCGGTTTGCTTCTATATGCCATATATTTCTAACTATGCTCTTTCACAAAAGCTCTCAACCTATAACCTATATACTTGTTATGCTTATTATGGACACAGTATGCTTACATTATTAGTTATCTTGTTGTTATTGCTTGTTGTTAGTTGTTATTAGTCCCATCCTTAAACTCCATTCAATACCTCCCATCTATCTCTTAACACCATCCATATTGGATTTCTATTTGCCATATATGTTTCAACTGTACTGTGATGTTTTACAAAAGTTCTGAACCTTTCTATTCTCATGTTTCTACAGATTGTAAATTGAAAATAAACATTTTTGCTAGAAGTATTACTATATTATTGATCGATTGACTATGACTTTTCAGATCACCCAGTAATGATATCTGCAGGGTAAGCTCCAGGTAAATATTGCAATCCTTTAGCCATTCCTGGACCTGTGACCAAAAACAAGCTACAAATGGGCAGTACCAAAACAAATGATCTAATGATTCTGTCTCTTCGCAGCAAAATCTGCAGAGCTGGGAAGATTGTATCCCCCATATAAATAACATTCTATTGGTAGCAAGAATTTTATATAATAATTTAAATTGAAAGATTCTAAGTTTTGAATACGGCATCGTTTTGCGTATCAGTTCATAAACACTATGCCATGGAATGGGTATGTCAAAAATCTCTTCCCAACTATTTTGCAATCTATATGGGACGGCTGTCAATCTTTTGGTCCTTAAATGAAACTGGTATACTTTTTTATTTATCACAGTTTTCTTTAACCAATTATGTTATTTAATGCAAGGCCGACAGACAAGTTCCTTACTTTCTCCCCCTTCCACTTTCCTCTTCCACTTTTGCGGTAAGGCTGCAATTATTTTGTTGTAATTTTGGGTAGAGCAGACATTTCCATATGTTTTTGTTAGCTGCATGTGTGGTGATGCAGTTTGTTAGGGACTCTTTCTATACTGATGCGGCGGGGGAGACTTCTCTGTGAAAGCTAAGGTGCCGATGTCACATGACAAGGGTTCCCTCTACCTAGAGATCGTAGACGTGCAAGGATCTTATCTGAGGCAGGCGCTTCAGTCTGTGGGCTGCGCAAAGTTTTGGACTGAGCATATTATTGCAGAAAAATTCCCAAACAGACAGGAGTAAATCCAGCTTCTCTCATATGAAAACGAACACTGTTCCTCCCTGTCAAATGGGAATCACTGCGGGTTGCCCTGATTACCTGCCAAACTTTTCTGCTCTCTCCAAATCTTAAAAGTGCAATTTCTTCCATTTGAAGGCAAACACTTGTGTGTTTCTTATGTTAAAAATAAATGGTGTAAGACAGGAAATAATGAAATGAAATAAATATTGAACGGAATGTGATGCTGCTCAGTTGAAATATGCCATGAATAAAAGGTTTCCTATGTGTAAATGAAGACTAAAGATAAAGCTATGGATGTAGAATTTTAGCTCCAAGGTGGTGGACCGAGTGGCGCAGCGGTCTAAGGTACTGTGTTGCAGTGCTAGAGGTATACTTATAGACCCGGGTTCAATCCCTGGCTGTATCGTGATCGGGAGTCCCATAGGGCGGCGCACAGCGTTGTCCAGGTTAGGGGAGGGTTTGGCCGGGGTAGGCCGTCATTGTAAATAAGGATTTGTTCTTAACTGACTTGCCGAGTTAAATACATTTTAAAAAGTAGATTGTGCTGATTTACTGGTACACTGAACCATGTTGCACACCGTAGTTTAAGAACTCTGTGGACCAGTAGTAAAAACAATAACGTCATATCTGAATTCGTCCATCTTTATGCACCTTGAAATTGTAACTCTGGTATGGAGTGGTTTGCTGTGTGTTGGATTCAATGTATTGGACTGTGGAGAAAGGTTGTTAAGGTAACGATATGCTATCATTGGATCATTGCCCGAGTGGCGCAGTGGTCTAAGGCACTGCATCGCAGTGCTAGCTGTGCCACTAGAGATCCTGGTTCAAATCCAGGCTCTGTCGTAGCCGGCCGTGACCGGGAGACCCATGGGGGCGGCGTACAATTGGCCCAGTGTCGTCCAGGGTAGGGGAGGGAATGTTGGTAGAGCATGGCGTTTGCAATGCCAGAGTTGTGGGTTCGATTCCCATGGGTATGAAAAAATAATGTATGCACTCACTAACTGTACGTCGCTCTGGATAAGAGCGTCTGCTAAATGACTAAAATGTAAATGTAATTAAAGAAATCATCAGTTCAAATGTGTGTGTACAGGATGGATGACTTTTATAGTTTCCTACGAGGCAGGAAAGCTCCGGAGGAGACTATAATAGAGGTAGAGATGGAGAAAGAGAAGGTGCAAAAGTGAAGATAAATCCAGATAGTGTTGTTTTCCCTAGAATCAAGCTGTTTATCCAATACATTCCACTGGGTCAAATTACATATATTTTGTAATAACTCCCCACTTGAAGTAAATTATGGTTATGAACTTATACAACTATTGATGTTTTATGTCAATGGAAAATATATTATTTAGATTTTCTTCCCTGCATTAGAGTGATGAACGTGTGCTTCCACTCACGAGTAATGACCAGCTAAGCGCCTACAAACCATCCTATGGGGATCGCCTAGCCATTCTCACATACTGCAGGCAGAAGACTAAAAGCCTTGCGAAAAAAAATTCTAAACTGTTTGACAGATTCAAATTCAAGTTAAAGGCAAAGCAGAGCCATCAGTCAACAGATCATTCGTCACAGGAAGAGAACTCAAGTGGAGAGACAAAATCAAGACCTGCTCAGATGAACAGACACATGTAGGTGGGGGGGCTCATCAATCAGAGGAAGAACATAACCTTTGTTAAGTCAGAGCCAGGCGAGGTGGGGGCACCCGCAAAGTTGATTCCCCAAGGACAGGGGAAAGAACTCAAATAAATGGCACAGAATTAATATTTTCCAAATGGAGAAAATGATCATGGAAAAATCGAAGACTTTGATGTGGATCTGACTGATTACTAAGAATAATAATATGCCATTTAGCAGACGCTTTTATCCAAAGCGACTTACAGTCATGTGTGCATACATTTTTACGTATGGGTGGTCCCGGGGATCGAACCCACTGCCCTGGCGTTACAAGCGCCATGCTTTACCAATTGAGCTACAGAGGACCACATTCAATTGATGACAGCATCACAGTTGGACAATTATATGAAGCCCAAAGTTTAATATAATGAGGTTCTACCTGACATCACAAGGAAGGTAAGAGGCAAATGGAACTAATGGAAGGTAAGAGGCAAATGGAACTAATGGAAGGTAAGAAGCAAATGGAACTAATGGAAGGGAAGAAGCAAATGGAACTAATGGAAGGGAAGAGGCAAATGGAACTAATGGAAGGGAAGAGGAAAATGGAACTAATGGAAGGGAAGAGGCAAATGGAACTAATGGAAGGGAAGAAGCAAATGGAACTAATGGAAGGGAAGAGGCAAATGGAACTAATGGAAGGTAAGAAGCAAATGGAACTAATGGAAGGGAAGAAGCAAATGGAACTAATGGAAGGGAAGAGGCAAATGGAACTAATGGAAGGGAAGAGGCAAATGGAACTAATGGAAGGGAAGAAGCAAATGGAACTAATGGAAGGGAAGAAGCAAATGGAACTAATGGAAGGGAAGAGGCAAATGGAACTAATGGAAGGGAAGAGGAAAATGGAACTAATGGAAGGGAAGAGGCAAATGGAACTAATGGAAGGGAAGAAGCAAATGAAACTAATGGAAGGGAAGAAGCAAATGGAACTAATGGAAGGGAAGAGGCAAATGGAACTAATGGAAGGGAAGAGGAAAATGGAACTAATGGAAGGGAAGAGGCAAATGGAACTAATGGAAGGGAAGAAGCAAATGGAACTAATGGAAGGGAAGAAGCAAATGGAACTAATGGAAGGGAAGAGGCAAATGGAACTAATGGAAGGGAAGAAGCAAATGGAACTAATGGAAGGGAAGAAGCAAATGGAACTAATGGAAGGGAAGAGGCAAATGGAACTAATGGAAGGGAAGAGGCAAATGGAACTAATGGAAGGGAAGAGGCAAATGGAACTAATGGAAGGTAAGAGGCAAATGGAACTAATGGAAGGGAAGAAGCAAATGGAACTAATGGAAGGGAAGAAGCAAATGGAACTAATGGAAGGGAAGAAGCAAATGGAACTAATGGAAGGGAAGAGGCAAATGGAACTAATGGAAGGGAAGAGGCAAATGGAACTAATGGAAGGGAAGAAGCAAATGGAACTAATGGAAGGTAAGAGGCAAATGGAACTAATGGAAGGGAAGAAGCAAATGGAACTAATGGAAGGGAAGAAGCAAATGGAACTAATGGAAGGGAAGAAGCAAATGGAACTAATGGAAGGTAAGAAGCAAATGGAACTAATGGAAGGAAGAAGCAAATGGAACTAATGGAAGGGAAGAAGCAAATGGAACTAATGGAAGGGAAGAGGCAAATGGAACTAATGGAAGGTAAGAGGCAAATGGAACTAATGGAAGGTAAGAGGCAAATGGAACTAATGGAAGGGAAGAAGCAAATGGAACTAATGGAAGGGAAGAGGCAAATGGAACTAATGGAAGGGAAGAGGCAAATGGAACTAATGGAAGGGAAGAGGCAAATGGAACTAATGGAAGGGAAGAGGCAAATGGAACTAATGGAAGGGAAGAGGCAAATGGAACTAATGGAAGGGAAGAGGCAAATGGAACTAATGGAAGGGAAGAAGCAAATGGAACTAATGGAAGGGAAGAAGCAAATGGAACTAATGGAAGGGAAGAGGCAAATGGAACTAATGGAAGGAAGAAGCAAATGGAACTAATGGAAGGGAAGAGGCAAATGGAACTAATGGAAGGGAAGAAGCAAATGGAACTAATGGAAGGGAAGAGGCAAATGGAACTAATGGAAGGGAAGAAGCAAATGGAACTAATGGAAGGGAAGAGGCAAATGGAACTAATGGAAGGTAAGAGGCAAATGGAACTAATGGAAGGGAAGAAGCAAATGGAACTAATGGAAGGGAAGAAGCAAATGGAACTAATGGAAGGAAGAGGCAAATGGAACTAATGGAAGGTAAGAGGCAAATGGAACTAATGGAAGGGAAGAAGCAAATGGAACTAATGGAAGGAAGAAGCAAATGGAACTAATGGAAGGGAAGAGGCAAATGGAACTAATGGAAGGGAAGAGGCAAATGGAACTAATGGAAGGGAAGAGGCAAATGGAACTAATGGAAGGTAAGAGGCAAATGGAACTAATGGAAGGGAAGAAGCAAATGGAACTAATGGAAGGTCAGAAGCAAATGGAACTAATGGAAGGGAAGAAGCAAATGGAACTAATGGAAGGGAAGAAGCAAATGGAACTAGTGGAAGGGAAGAGGCAAATGGAACTAATGGAAGGGAAGAAGCAAATGGAACTAATGGAAGGGAAGAGGCAAATGGAACTAATGGAAGGGAGAAGCAAATGGAACTAATGGAAGGTAAGAGGCAAATGGAACTAATGGAAGGGAAGAAGCAAATGGAACTAATGGAAGGGAAGAGGCAAATGGAACTAATGGAAGGGAAGAAGCAAATGGAACTAATGGAAGGGAAGAGGCAAATGGAACTAATGGAAAGGAAGAGGCAAATTGAACTAATGGAAGGGAAGAAGCAAATGGAACTAATGGAAGGTAAGAGGCAAATGGAACTAATGGAAGGGAAGAAGCAAATGGAACTAATGGAAGGGAAGAGGCAAATGGAACTAATGGAAGGGAAGAGGCAAATGGAACTAATGGAAGGGAAGAAGCAAATGGAACTAATGGAAGGGAAGAGGCAAATGGAACTAATGGAAGGTAAGAGGCAAATGGAACTAATGGAAGGGAAGAGGCAAATGGAACTAATGGAAGGGAAGAAGCAAATGGAAATAATGGAAGGGAAGAAGCAAATGGAACTAATGGAAGGGAAGAGGCAAATGGAACTAATGGAAGGAAAGAAGCAAATGGAACTAATGGAAGGGAAGAAGCAAATGGAACTAATGGAAGGGAAGAGGCAAATGGAACTAATGGAAGGGAAGAGGCAAATGGAACTAATGGAAGGAAGAAGCAAATGGAACTAATGGAAGGGAAGAAGCAAATGGAACTAATGGAAGGGAAGAGGCAAATGGAACTAATGGAAGGGAAGAAGCAAATGGAACTAATGGAAGGGAAGAGGCAAATGGAACTAATGGAAGGTAAGAAGCAAATGGAACTAATGGAAGGGAAGAAGCAAATGGAACTAATGGAAGGGAAGAGGCAAATGGAACTAATGGAAGGGAAGAGGCAAATGGAACTAATGGAAGGGAAGAGGCAAATGGAACTAATGGAAGGTAAGAGGCAAATGGAACTAATGGAAGGTAAGAGGCAAATGGAACTAATGGAAGGGAAGAAGCAAATGGAACTAATGGAAGGGAAGAGGCAAATGGAACTAATGGAAGGGAAGAGGCAAATGGAACTAATGGAAGGAAGAGGCAAATGGAACTAATGGAAGGGAAGAGGCAAATGGAACTAATGGAAGGGAAGAGGCAAATGGAACTAATGGAAGGAAGAGGCAAATGGAACTAATGGAAGGGAAGAAGCAAATGGAACTAATGGAAGGGAAGAAGCAAATGGAACTAATGGAAGGGAAGAGGCAAATGGAACTAATGGAAGGAAGAAGCAAATGGAACTAATGGAAGGGAAGAGGCAAATGGAACTAATGGAAGGGAAGAAGCAAATGGAACTAATGGAAGGGAAGAGGCAAATGGAACTAATGGAAGGGAAGAAGCAAATGGAACTAATGGAAGGGAAGAGGCAAATGGAACTAATGGAAGGTAAGAGGCAAATGGAACTAATGGAAGGGAAGAAGCAAATGGAACTAATGGAAGGGAAGAAGCAAATGGAACTAATGGAAGGAAGAGGCAAATGGAACTAATGGAAGGTAAGAGGCAAATGGAACTAATGGAAGGGAAGAAGCAAATGGAACTAATGGAAGGGAAGAAGCAAATGGAACTAATGGAAGGGAAGAGGCAAATGGAACTAATGGAAGGGAAGAGGCAAATGGAACTAATGGAAGGGAAGAGGCAAATGGAACTAATGGAAGGTAAGAGGCAAATGGAACTAATGGAAGGGAAGAAGCAAATGGAACTAATGGAAGGGAAGAAGCAAATGGAACTAATAGAAGGGAAGAAGCAAATGGAACTAATGGAAGGTCAGAAGCAAATGGAACTAATGGAAGGGAAGAAGCAAATGGAACTAATGGAAGGGAAGAAGCAAATGGAACTAGTGGAAGGGAAGAGGCAAATGGAACTAATGGAAGGGAAGAAGCAAATGGAACTAATGGAAGGGAAGAGGCAAATGGAACTAATGGAAGGGAGAAGCAAATGGAACTAATGGAAGGTAAGAGGCAAATGGAACTAATGGAAGGGAAGAAGCAAATGGAACTAATGGAAGGGAAGAGGCAAATGGAACTAATGGAAGGGAAGAAGCAAATGGAACTAATGGAAGGGAAGAGGCAAATGGAACTAATGGAAAGGAAGAGGCAAATTGAACTAATGGAAGGGAAGAAGCAAATGGAACTAATGGAAGGTAAGAGGCAAATGGAACTAATGGAAGGGAAGAAGCAAATGGAACTAATGGAAGGGAAGAGGCAAATGGAACTAATGGAAGGGAAGAGGCAAATGGAACTAATGGAAGGGAAGAAGCAAATGGAACTAATGGAAGGGAAGAGGCAAATGGAACTAATGGAAGGTAAGAGGCAAATGGAACTAATGGAAGGGAAGAGGCAAATGGAACTAATGGAAGGGAAGAAGCAAATGGAAATAATGGAAGGGAAGAAGCAAATGGAACTAATGGAAGGGAAGAGGCAAATGGAACTAATGGAAGGAAAGAAGCAAATGGAACTAATGGAAGGGAAGAAGCAAATGGAACTAATGGAAGGGAAGAGGCAAATGGAACTAATGGAAGGGAAGAGGCAAATGGAACTAATGGAAGGGAAGAAGCAAATGGAACTAATGGAAGGGAAGAAGCAAATGGAACTAATGGAAGGGAAGAGGCAAATGGAACTAATGGAAGGGAAGAAGCAAATGGAACTAATGGAAGGGAAGAGGCAAATGGAACTAATGGAAGGTAAGAAGCAAATGGAACTAATGGAAGGGAAGAAGCAAATGGAACTAATGGAAGGGAAGAGGCAAATGGAACTAATGGAAGGAAGAGGCAAATGGAACTAATGGAAGGGAAGAAGCAAATGGAACTAATGGAAGGGAAGAAGCAAATGGAACTAATGGAAGGGAAGAGGCAAATGGAACTAATGGAAGGGAAGAGGAAAATGGAACTAATGGAAGGGAAGAGGCAAATGGAACTAATGGAAGGGAAGAAGCAAATGGAACTAATGGAAGGGAAGAAGCAAATGGAACTAATGGAAGGGAAGAGGCAAATGGAACTAATGGAAGGGAAGAGGAAAATGGAACTAATGGAAGGGAAGAGGCAAATGGAACTAATGGAAGGGAAGAAGCAAATGGAAATAATGGAAGGGAAGAAGCAAATGGAACTAATGGAAGGGAAGAGGCAAATGGAACTAATGGAAGGGAAGAAGCAAATGGAACTAATGGAAGGGAAGAAGCAAATGGAACTAATGGAAGGGAAGAGGCAAATGGAACTAATGGAAGGGAAGAGGCAAATGGAACTAATGGAAGGGAAGAGGCAAATGGAACTAATGGAAGGTAAGAGGCAAATGGAACTAATGGAAGGGAAGAAGCAAATGGAACTAATGGAAGGGAAGAAGCAAATGGAACTAATGGAAGGGAAGAAGCAAATGGAACTAATGGAAGGGAAGAGGCAAATGGAACTAATGGAAGGGAAGAGGCAAATGGAACTAATGGAAGGGAAGAAGCAAATGGAACTAATGGAAGGTAAGAGGCAAATGGAACTAATGGAAGGGAAGAAGCAAATGGAACTAATGGAAGGGAAGAAGCAAATGGAACTAATGGAAGGGAAGAGGCAAATGGAACTAATGGAAGGTAAGAAGCAAATGGAACTAATGGAAGGGAAGAAGCAAATGGAACTAATGGAAGGGAAGAAGCAAATGGAACTTGTCAGCTTCCTGCTTCCCCTGTTTGTCTCCTGGCCTCTAGAGGTCAGCTGTGTTCCCCTTTTGCCTTAGTTTTTCCTCATGTGTCCTAATTAGCTTATCTATGTCACCTGTGCCTTGTTTCCCCTTGAGTATTTTAGCTGTGTGTTTTCCCCTTGTTTCTCACTTGGTTATTGCGTCCTGACTGTGTGTCTCCTGCTTTGTCTCACCGTGTCTGTCCTAGTAAGTTGTTGAAGTTATCTTTAGTTTGTTTTTCTCCCTCGTGGAGTTGTTTTGTTTTGCCTCCTGTTTTGGAATATTAAATCTACTTGCCTGGAGTATTGCCTTGGGTGTTTCATTTGGGTCCTACAACATTTCCTCTGTGGCTAAGGGGGTAGTACCCCCAGCTCTACACATCTGAGACCGGAGTTCTAACCCGGCTTGTGACAGAATAACCAAGTCAATCATGGACCCAGAAACACTCAGTTCCCAGGACCTGTTGGCGGTGATCATTCGACATGAGGCTTCTTTCCAGCGCCATGAAGCCGTTCTCAGCCGACAAGAGGAGCTGATGGCTAGACATTCTCAACTCCTGGCCGAAATGATGAGTTCCCTTCACCAGCTCTTTGAACGCCTCCTTGGTTCTCCCCCTTCCCCCGGTCACCTCCCAGTGACGACAGGCCTTCTCGGTTGGCGGAGCCCCGACTACCACCTCCCAAGCCCTTTTCTGGGGATCCAAGCTCTTGTCAGGGTTTCCTCACCCAATGCTCCCTCACCTTCGAGCTCCAACCCTCAAGTTTTCCCACAGACCGTTCCAAGATTGCCTACCTCATTACCCTTCTTTCAGACAAGGCGCTCGCCTGGGCCTCTGCGGTGTGGCAGTCCCAGGAGGCCTGTTGTGACTCCCACGCTGCATTTGTAGAAGAATTCAAGCGGGTGTTCGATCATCCTGTCAGTGGGCGGGAGGCTTCCAAGCGCCTACTGTCTCTCCGTCAGGGCCCCGAAGCACGGCAGATTTTGCCATTGAGTTCGAACCATAGCAGCAAGGAGCGGATGGAATGATGAAGCGCTGAGGGTCTGCTTTCAGGGAGGGTTATCTGAGCCCCTTCAAGATGAGTTAGCCACCCGTGAACCAGCTGAAGATCTCGAGTCCCTCATAGCCTTGGCCATCCGCCTGGACAATCGTCTAAGAGAGCGGAGAACGGCTCGCCGTCAGGTGTCTCAGTCCCAAGTCCCTCTGAGCAGCTCTGTTTCTCCTGTTTGGACTCCGTCATTCAGAGCTGCCCCGGCTCCTGAACTGCCCCAAGATTCCCCGGAGAGCATGCAGTTAGGCCGTTCCAGGCTTTCTTCCAACGAAAGGGAACGTCGCATGAGGGAGCGTCGGTGCCTCTACTGCGGGGTTGCCGGCCACTTCCGCTCCACTTGCCCCCGAGCTGGGAAACGCCTGTCCCCGCCCAGCTACAGGAGGGTTGTGATGGGGAAAATTAGAGCTCCTCCTACTAACGCGGTCCTAGCTATTCCAGCCACTCTGTCCTGGGAGGGCCACCAGCATCGGGTCCAGGCTATGATCGATTCCGGTGCCGCAGGTGATTTTATGGATGTAACCTTGGCTAAGGAACTTAAGATCCCTACCCAACTACTTCCTCAACCCCAGGCAGTTACAGCCTTAGATGGCCGACCTCTGGAACCAGGAAAAGTTACTGAGGCGACTCAGTCCCTGCGACTTACCATCTCTCAACACCAGCAGGAGGAGACCTTCTATCTCATTGACTCTCCCGAGTATCCTATTATCCTGGGTCACCCTTGGCTATGCAGACATAATCCCCAGATCGACTGGCCTACTGGCACCATTCTTAGCTGGGGTCCCACTTGCCAACTCACCTGCATGCTTCAGAGTTCCTCAGCCCCTAGTACCCAGTTTCAAGAGTCTGTTGACGTCTCCCGAGTCCCCAGTGTTTACCATCGGTTCAAAACAGTGTTCAGCAAGGCCCGGGCTACTGCCTTACCGCCTCATCGCACTTATGACTGTGCCATTGATCTACTCCCTGGGTGCTGCCCTCCTAGAGGTCGGATCTTTTCCTTGTCCTCCCCCGAGCACGCAGCTATGGACACTTACATTAAGGAGTCCTTGGCAGCCGGCCTCATCTATGCCTCTACTTCCCGGCTGGGCGGGCTTCTTTTTTGTTGAAAAGAAAGACGGGGGTCTGAGGCCTTGTATTGATTACCGGGGACTCAACAAGATCACGGTTCGGAATCGATACCCTCTTCCTCTCATGGCCACTGCTTTTGAGCTGCTTCAAGGGGCTTCCATTTTTACTAAGCTGGATCTCCGCAATGCTTACCATCTCGTGCGGATCCGGCCAGGAGACGAATGGAAGACGGCGTTTCAACACGCCCACGGGACACTATGAATATCGGGTGATGCCGTTCGGGCTCACCAATGCCCCCGCAGTATTCCAAGCCCTGATTAATGATGTTCTCCGGGATATGCTTAATCTGTTCGTCTTCGTGTACCTGGACGATATCCTCATCTTCTCGAGGTCACTGAAGGAGCATGAGGGGCATGTTAGCCGGGTTCTCCAGAGGCTCCTTGACAATCACCTCTACGTTAAGCCTGAGAAGTGTGAATTTCATGTTTCTCAGACTCAGTTTCTCGGGTTTATTGTCACTCCCGGGCACCTAGAGATGGATCCCAAGAAGGTCAAGGCGGTCCACGATTGGCCCACACCTGCCACGGTCAAGGAGGTTCAACGGTTCATTGGCTTTTCTAACTTCTATCGGAAGTTCATCAAGAATTTCAGCTCGGTGGTAGCCCCCTTGACGACGCTTACCAAGGGAGGAGGGACCAAGATTCACTGGGGTCCGGAAGCAGCAGGGGGCCTTCGAGGATCTCAAGCGCCGCTTCACTTCTGCTCCGATTCTGGTGACCCCTGACCCAGAGAGACCTTTCGTGGTGGAGGTGGACGCCTCAGAGGTGGGGGGTGGGAGCCGTCCTGTCACAGAGGGGTGCGGATGGGAGATTACACCCTTGTGCCTTCATGTCTCGCCGCCTGTCTGAGGCCGAGCGCAACTACCACGTGGGGGGATCTAGAGTTGCTTGCGGTTAAACTGGCCTTGGAAGAGTGGCGCCATTGGCTTGAGGGGGCTCAGCACCCTTTCCAGGTTCTCACAGACCACAAGAACCTGGAATATCTCCAACAGGCTAAGCGGATGAACCCTCGGCAAGCACGATGGTCCCTTTTCTTTAATCGATTCCAGTTCATCCTGACTTACCGACCTGGCACCAAGAACGTCAAGCCGGATGCTCTGTCTCGAGTCTATTCTCCCGAGGTACAAGAGAAGCCCTTGGCATCGATTATTCCGAGGTCTAGGATCGTCGCACCTCTTCAGTGGGAACTAGAAAGAGGGGTACGAGAAGCTCTTGCCCATGAGCCCGATCCAGGCGGTGGTCCTGCCGGTCGCCTGTACGTTCCTCTCTCGGTTCGGGCCCGCGTCTTGCAGTGGGGTCATGAGTCGCCCTTGACATGCCATCCTGGCAGTGCTCGCACACTGGAGTTCCTCCGACGGCGGTTTTGGTGGCCGTCCATCAAGAAGGACGTGCAGGTCTACGTTGAGGCCTGCCCTGTGTGCAACCAGGGAAAGTCGACACGCCAGCGACCCCAGGGACTGCTCCATCCCTTACCTGTTCCTCGAAGGCCATGGTCACACCTTTCGCTGGACTTTGTTACGGGACTTCCTCTATCCCAGGGCAACACCGTCATCCTTGTGGTGGTAGACCGTTTCTCTAAGGCTGCCCGGTTTATTCCCCTGCCCAAGCTGCCCTCGGCTAAGGAGACTGCTGAGCTCCTCATGAACCATGTCTTCCGGATATTTGGCATTCCCCTGGACGTGGTCTCTGACCGAGGTCCCCAATTCTCGTCCCGGTTTTGGGGGGCCTTCTGCAGGCTTATTGGGGCCACAGCCAGCCTATCGTCAGGATTCCATCCAGAGTCTAATGGCCAAACGGAACGGATTAATCAGGATCTGGAGACCACCCTGCGGTGTATGGCGGCCAGTAATCCCACGTCTTGGGCCACCTATATCATTTGGGCTGAATATGCCCACAACACCCTCCAGTCCTCAGCCACCGGATTGTCCCCCTTCGAATGCCAGTTCGGTTACAACCCTCCTTTGTTTCCAGAGGAAGAGGCGCAAGTTGGTGTTCCCTCGGCCCAGCGCTTTGTCCAACGCTGTAGGCGGACCTGGAAGAAGGCCAGGTGTACCCTCCTTCGGACCTCCCAGAGATACCAAAGTCAGGCTAATCGCCACCGCCGGACGGCCCCTAGTTTCCGAGCTGGTCAGAGAGTTTGGTTGGCCACTAAGAACTTGCCCCTCCGGGTCGAATCCAAGAAGCTTTCCCAGAGATACATCGGCCCTTTCCGCATTTCTAGAAAGGTTAACCCTGTGTCGTATCGTTTAGTTCTGCCTCGCTCCCTTAGAGTTAACCCCACTTTCCATGTTTCACTCCTTAAACCTGTCTTGTCTTCTCCTTTTGCCCCCACACAGACCCCCGCCACCTCCCAGGATCATAGACGGCCAGCCAGCCTACACAGTCCGCCGGATACTGGACTCCCGGAGGGTCCAGAACTCTCTGCAGTATCTGGTGGACTGGGAGGGCTACGGGCCAGAGGAGCGCTCCTGGGTTCCAGCCAGGGACATCCTGGACCCAGGGTTGATCCGAGATTTTCGCACCCTGGGGCCAGGGTGTTCTGGAAGGAACGTCAGGAGTCGTTCCTAGAGGAGGGGGTCCTGTCAGCTTCCTGCTTCCCCTGTTTGTCTCCTGGCCTCTAGAGGTCAGCTGTGTTCCCCTTTTGCCTTAGTTTTTCCTCATGTGTCCTAATTAGCTTATCTATGTCACCTGTGCCTTGTTTCCCCTTGAGTATTTTAGCTGTGTGTTTTCCCCTTGTTTCTCACTTGGTTATTGCGTCCTGACTGTGTGTCTCCTGCTTTGTCTCACCGTGTCTGTCCTAGTAAGTTGTTGAAGTTATCTTTAGTTTGTTTTTCTCCCTCGTGGAGTTGTTTTGTTTTGCCTCCTGTTTTGGAATATTAAATCTACTTGCCTGGAGTATTGCCTTGGGTGTTTCATTTGGGTCCTACAACATTTCCTCTGTGGCTAAGGGGTAGTACCCCCAGCTCTACACATCTGAGACCGGAGTTCTAACCCGGCTTGTGACAGGAACTAATGGAAGGGAAGAGGCAAATGGAACTAATGGAAGGTAAGAGGCAAATGGAACTAATGGAAGGTAAGAGGCAAATGGAACTAATGGAAGGGAAGAAGCAAATGGAACTAATGGAAGGGAAGAAGCAAATGGAACTAATGGAAGGGAAGAGGCAAATGGAACTAATGGAAGGGAAGAGGCAAATGGAACTAATGGAAGGGAAGAGGCAAATGGAACTAATGGAAGGGAAGAGGCAAATGGAACTAATGGAAGGGAAGAGGCAAATGGAACTAATGGAAGGGAAGAGGCAAATGGAACTAATGGAAGGGAAGAGGCAAATGGAACTAATGGAAGGGAAGAAGCAAATGGAACTAATGGAAGGGAAGAAGCAAATGGAACTAATGGAAGGGAAGAGGCAAATGGAACTAATGGAAGGGAAGAAGCAAATGGAACTAATGGAAGGGAAGAGGCAAATGGAACTAATGGAAGGGAAGAAGCAAATGGAACTAATGGAAGGGAAGAGGCAAATGGAACTAATGGAAGGGAAGAAGCAAATGGAACTAATGGAAGGGAAGAGGCAAATGGAACTAATGGAAGGTAAGAGGCAAATGGAACTAATGGAAGGGAAGAAGCAAATGGAACTAATGGAAGGGAAGAAGCAAATGGAAGTAATGGAAGGGAAGAGGCAAATGGAACTAATGGAAGGTAAGAGGCAAATGGATTTATAAATGACTACCTCATTTCTGTACCCCACACATACAATTATCTGTAAGGTCCCTCAGTCGAGCAGTGAATTTCAAACACAGATTCAACCACAAAGACCAGGCACCGCGCAAAGAAGGGCACCTATTGGTAGATGGGTAAAAATTCAAAAAGCAGACATTGAATATCCCTTTGAGCATGATGAAGTTATTACAGTTTGGATGGTGGGTCACTAAAAAGATACAGGTCTCCTTCCTAACTTAGTTGCCAGAGAGAAAGGTAACCGCTCAGGGTTAGGGAGGCCAATGGTGACTTTAAAACAGTTAGAGTTTAATGGCTGTGATAGGAGAACTGAGGATGGATCAACAACATTGTAGTTATTCCACAATACTAACCTAAATTACAGAGTGAAAAGAAGGAAGCTTTATCATGTTCTGGAGATGCTTGTCATCGGCAAGGACTAGGGAGTTTGTTAGGATAAAAATAAACGGAATAGAGCTAAGTACAGGGAAAATCCTGAAGGAAAACTTGGTTCAGTCTGCTTTCCACCAGACACTGGGAGACAAATTCACCTTTTCAGCAGGACAATAACCTAAAACACAAGGCCAAATCTACACGGAAGTTGCTTACCAAGACTACATTGAATGTTCCTAAGTGGCCTATTTACAGTTTTGATTTAAATCGGCTTGACAATCTTTTGGCAAGACATGAAAATGGCAGTCTTGCATTGATCAACAACCAGAGCTTGAAGTTTTTTTTTTAAAGAATCATGTGCAAATATTGTACAATCCAGGTGTGCAATGCTCCTAGACTTACCCAGAAAAATAAATACATAAATAAAAGACTCACAGCTGTAATCACTGTGAAAGGTGATTCTAACATGTATTGACTCGGGTGTGAATGCTTATGTAAATGAGATATTTCTGTAAAATGTTCTAAAAACATGTAGTCATTATGGGGTGTTGTGTGTAGACGGGTGAGAAATTCAATGTAATCCATTTTGAATTCAGGCTGTTTAACGCAACAAAGTGGAATAAGTCAAGGGGTGTGAATACTTTCTGAAGGCGCTGTAGGTATCCACTGTATAACCATTTCCAAAGTCGTTTGGCTTTAGTGATCTACTTTATCAAAGTAACTTTAGTTACGTAAACTATATTTTTCTTAAGGGTAGCTTCAGTGTAGCTTAACTTCATCCAGTGTGAAGTAATGTGTAGCTTGGTCAACTATATTTTCAGACTGTCTTCCCCAACACTGACTTTGTGGGGTAACTTGTCCATAAAGCTATATTTTGTAATAAAAGATCCCAAGACTGATGCATTTCTGACTTCCTACAGGCCAATGTGGAGGTCCAAAGCTTCCTGAGCGAGCCTCATCCTACCAATGTGCTGGACTGGGACAACCTCGTCAGGTCTTTGGATGCTAAATGTTATGCCATTGAGAAACTTTCAGCTGCATTCAAAAACCTGACGACGGGTAAGTTCGACTGAGTGATTTGTTACGTTGTATCGGTCATCGTGAACACAAAGCATATTGAAAACACTTGTGTAGCTATAGCAACATCATGCCCCAATCCCAACTGGACCCGAGACCCCCTATGGATTTGAGAGAGGATTTGATTGGTAGAAGCAATATGGTGAAACTTTCCACTTGGCCTATCAGAGGGCAAGGTGGTGCTATTACCATATTGATTGGGTTGGACGGTATCTAGATTTTCATATCCTTCTCTCCCCAGGATATATTGTAGTACCGACTTAGTACACAAGGAGGTGCAAGAAAACGCAACTTTGGATCAGACAACTGATCCAAAGGGCTGTGACTTCTCAAACACGGCAGAAAGCTGTACAGAGAACTGATCCAAAGGGCTTTGACTTCTCAAACACGGCAGAAAGCTAACGCAATATGATGCCCCGTCACCGTATTAATTCAGCCACTTACTTAGATAGCAAGTTAAACTAGGGGTTGTGACTCCTGAGTGGCGCAGTGGTCTAAGGCACTGCATTGCAGTGCTAACTGTGCCACTAGAGATCCTGGTTCGAATCCAGGCTCTGTCGCAGCCGGCCGCGACCGGGAGACTCATGGGCGGCGCACAATTGGCCCAGCGTCGTCCAGGGTAAAGGAGGGAATGGCTGGCAGGGATGTAGCTCAGTTGATAGAGCATGGCGTTTGCAACGCCAGGGTTGTGGGTTCGATTCCCATGGGGGGCAGTATAAAAAAAAAATGTATTCACTAACTGTAAGTCGCTCTGGATAAGAGCGTCTGCTAAATAACTAAAATGTAAATGTGATAATGCAGATCTAAAAACCTTCTTATTGTAATTTCTGCTCAGCTTCAGACACATGTTGTGCTTCAGTTGCACTTCTAACCTCAGATGAGAATTCACCAATGGGGCATTTTATCAGTAGACAGCTCTGACTGATGTGGAGATACTCTATCAGTAGACAGCTCTCTGACTGATGTGGAGATACTCTATCAGTAGACAGCTCTGACTGATGTGGAGATACTCTATCAGTAGACAGCTCTGACTGATGTGGAGATACTCTATCAGTAGACAGCTCTCTGACTGATGTGGAGATACTCTATCAGTAGACGGCTCTCTGACTGATGTGGAGATACTCTATCAGTAGACGGCTCTCTGACTGATGTGGAGATACTCTATCAGTAGACGGCTCTCTGACTGATGTGGAGATACTCTATCAGTAGACGGCTCTCTGACTGATGTGGAGATACTCTATCAGTAGACAGCTCTGACTGATGTGGAGATACTCTATCAGTAGACGGCTCTCTGACTGATGTGGAGATACTCTATCAGTAGACAGCTCTCTGACTGATGTGGAGATACTCTATCAGTAGACAGCTCTCTGACTGATGTGGAGATACTCTATTAGTAGACAGCTCTCTGACTGATGTGGAGATAGTTTTCTCAGTGTAACCAGCCTAGTTTTCCCTGATAAAATGCAAGTCTAACTTTAAGCAAAACATCAGGAAATGTAGCTGGCTACATTCTTTCTATGATAGGCCTAAACATTAGAAAAATTATGGCCATGCATCGTTTTTGCAAGAAATAGCTTTCTTTTTCATTGTAAGCTAATTTACTTGTGTGGCTGCCAGCCAAATAGCGTTGCACTTCTATTGTCATTTGATGAAAATGAAGCTATTTTCTGGCGAATTTGTTGCACTAATGTATTTTCTGTGAGGGAAAACTATAGTTGCTCGTCCCTGATCACTCTTTTGAAGCAAAAAAAACACTGACTTTCAATATAAAAGGCGACCCCTGTCAATACACAGCTGGACTCCCCTGCTTCCACTTTCTCCTGTTGTGCTGTTTACAAACAAACACCTGACTGGCTCAACCGTTCTGGGGAACTACGTAAGCTTCATAATGTGACAGGTGAGATAAGAATGCAATCTGCTTTATATCATAACGCATTGCACAAGTTGACTGCTGGTATTTACTTTAAATATAGCTACAAATATTAAAATGCATTAAAAATGAAAAACTTAGTTTAAAAATTGTTTTGATGGTATTGGAAAACCATCCCTTGGCTATTTCCAAATACACCGGACGGTATTTACCGCCCAAGACTAATTGCACACTCAAATCCTCTCTCATCTCCACCAGTGGGTATCTATGTGCCGTGGAGTCTAGAGCAGAGCTCACCAACCTTTTCTGAGTCCAGATCACTTTCTGAGTCCAGATCACTTTCTGAGTCCAGATCACTTTCTGAGTCCAGATCACTTTCTGAGTCCCAAAGCAAGCAGAGATCTACCGCTCATTAGTTATTTAATAAATTTTATGGCTTATAAAAGTGTTGAACAAAGTGTTGACATTGCTGAATAACAACTTTAAACATGAACTTATAAAAACAGCAGCGCTTCGCCGTATTCGTTGATTCACAGTATCAACTTTGCTGTGCGCTCGAGGAAACTGCAGACACGGTGATCTGAGCTATCTGATTGGCCAGCCGTAGGCCTATAGGTGCACTTGATTTGCTCTCTGGGTCTGCCGGGTAGGCAGAGTTCTACCTTCAGACACTTGAAATGGTTCAACACGTTGTCTTCCCGGCGCTAGGGCTGTTGAATCAAGTGCACCTGCAGCCAACAGCGCTAAACAAAGAAAAATAAATAAGACAAGGGATCCCCAAACTCTGTTCTGCCCCCCTCCCATCCCCTCCCCACTGGGTGCACATTTTAGTTTTTCCCCTAGCACTACACAGCTGGTTTTAAAAGAATCAAAGCTTGATATGTTACTTAGTTATTTTAATTGGCTGTGTAGTGCTAGGGCACCAACTCAGACGTACACCCAGGGGGGAAACCCTGGTCCAAGGGAACTTTTGGGATGGTCCGTATTTCTTAGGGATATCTTTCCGCAATTGGCTCCACAGATCCACAATTCAGTGTCCTAGCTTCCACCAGACAGCTAAACAGCCTGTCCCAGCCAGAGCTATCCAGAGACCGAGGCATCATGACATCGTCAGACGTGCTGAAGTTTGGTCCCATGCTGCAGAACATCCTCATGGCCGGCTCCATCACCAAGGCAGTACAGATGCTGGGAGCCTTGCTGTCTCTACAGCAACTCAAACTGTTCAACATCTCCTCCTCTTCCTCCTCTTCCTCCTCTCAAGATGATCAGGTCTTCAGCATCTCCTCCTCTTCCTCCTCTTCCCCCTCTCAAGATGATCAGGTCTTCAGCATCTCCTCCTCTTCCTCTTCTCAAGATGATCAGGTCTTCAGCATCTCCTCCTCTTCCTCCTCTCAAGATGATCAGGTCTTCAGCATCTCCACCTCTTCCTCCTCTCAAGATGATCAGGTCTTCAGCATCTCCTCCTCTTCCTCCTCTCAAGATGATCAGGTCTTCAGCATCTCCTCCTCCAGCAAAGTGACCAAGCTCCCAGCCCCCAGCTCACCAACCAGCTCAGCCAGTCTGACTCTGACCAAAGACAAAGAAGCAAAGGATCGGATCTTCGTCCGCCTGGAGAAGACACTGCAGCAGCCAAATGCAACAACGGTTACAACCACTCAAATCAAAGAGAACGACAGTCAAATCAGGCAAAAAACACCTGGAGCAACAAATCTAGGTAAGCTCCTCCCAGGGTTTACTAACCCAGCCAACCAGAAGACAGCCCTGGCTCCTCCCCCTCTAGATCCAGGAAGTGACATCGGAGTGCAGCACCAGAAGCAAACTTCATCTCAGCTGATGCAATTCCTGCGAACCAACCACAGGAACGAGCCATTCATGGAGTTTGCCGCTTTCTTCCAGAAGGCCAGCTACCAGTACACCTCCTCTGGTTTCACCGCCCCGGCAACGACCTCTGACACCCTCATGGAAACCAAGAATGCCCAGGAAACTAAGAATGTTCTAGAAACTAACAACGTCAGCGTCCTGAAGAAGGAGCTGTTCTCAGAGCTGACGGATAACCAGCTGAACCAACATGTATGTATGTATGTATGTATAGTGTAATGTATTATGTATAGTGTTATGTATTATGTATAGTGTTATGTATTATGTATAGTGTTATGTATTATGTATAGTGTTATGTATTATGTATGTAAAGTGTCTATTTTATATACAGCACTACTGTGAATCTAAAACCATTTTCACCTCGGGGACATTCAAGTTAATCATGTCTTTTCCTACCCTACCATCTCCTACCATCTACCCTCTCCTATCCTACCATCTCCTACCCGACCCTACCATCTACCCTCTCCTACCCTCTCCTACCCTACCATCTCCTACCCTCTCCTACCCTACCATCTCCTACCCTTTCCTACACTACCATCTACCCTACCCTCTCCTACCCTACCATCTCCTACCCTTTCCTACCCTACCATCTACCAACTCCTACCCTACCATCTGCTACCCTACCATCTACCCTACCATCTCCTACCATCTACCCTCTCCTACCCTACCATCTCCTACCCTACCCTCTCCTACCCTACCATCTCCTACCCTCTCCCACCCTACCATCTCCTACCCTCTCCTACCCTACCATCTACCCTACCCTCTCCTACCCTACCATCTCCTACCCTTTCCTACCCTACCATCTACCAACTCCTACCCTACCATCTCTTACCCTACCATCTACCCTACCATCTCCTACCATCTACCCTCTCCCTACCCTACCATCTCCTACCCTACCCTCTCCTACCCTACCATCTCCTACCCTCTCCCACCCTACCATCTCCTACCCTCTCCCTACCCTACCATCTACCCTACCCTCTCCTACCCTACCATCTCCTACCCTTTCCTACCCTACCATCTACCAACTCCTACCCTACCATCTCCTACCCTACCATCTACCCTACCATCTCCTACCCTACCATCTCCTACCCTACCCTCTCCTACCCTACCATCTCCTACCCTACCCTCTCCTATCCTACCATCTCCTACCCGAACCTACCATCTACCCTCTCCTACCCTACCATCTCCTACCCTACCATCTCCTACCCTACCATCTCCTACCCTACCATCTCTTACCCTACCATCTCCTATCCTATCCTACCCTCTCCTATCCTCCCAGGCCCCGGTGTTTACAGTAAAGCGTGTGGAGTCTGGAGGCTGTCTGATCTTCAGCTGTATAATTGCCACCAAGACAGAGCTCTGGGATATAGGAGACGTCTTTACTGAGGTGACAAGGAGCGGTCCTTCCTCTGATGTCATCACCACCTCAGAGAACAAGATGTCTGCCGCTAGTCTCCACTGTCAGAGTGTAGAGATCTCTAATGTGTCCCTCCACCCCCCAGCTCAATCCATCCACAGCCTACAGAACAGAGAGGTTCAGGAAGATGTCAACAATATTAGTCTGACTCCAGAACTCCAGAGTTTCCAGAACTGTTGTTCCTTCATTGCCCCGGGCAACCAGGGTCTGAGCATTCCGGGGTTCCAGATCCGTACGTTTGAGGAGATGGCAGTGGTGGTGAGTCACGTGGTTCATCCTGGAAACTTCTACATCCAACAGGCCGACACCACCCTCCAGCTGGAGGGCCTCAACACTGAGTGAGTTATATTGGGTGTCCCAAATGGTACCCTATTCCCTATAGAGTGTACTACTGTTGACCAGGGCCCATATGGTGCCTCATTGATCTCAATGTTTACTCCGTAGTACCCTTCTCCCCAAAGTGTGCTCTTGTTCACTTCCCCTCAAGAAGCATTGGATTGGTGTAAGAAATATAGGAGACACACTCAGGAGGCGTCCTAAATGGCACCCTATTACTGATGTAGTGCACTACTTTTAAGCAGAGCGCAAGTCTAAAACAGGACTTTAATCAAGTCCTTTTCATTTAGTCATTTTCTCTCTACCCTGTCACTGGCTGGTTGTCTTGCAGCAGATTAAAGGGCAGCAGTAGTTTAGCAGAGCTGAAGTGTATTCCAGACATCGGGACCTACGTCATGGCCTGGTTCCCCCAACTGGAGAGGTGGTGTCGGGCACAGGTGGCCAAGATATGTGGCATGAGTGGAGGTAAGATATGTTTAATGATGAGTGGAGGTAAGATATGTTTCATGATGAGTGGAGGTTAGAGTGTTGGGCCAGTAACCGAAAGGTTGCTAGTTCGAATCCCCGAGCCGACAAGGTGAAAAATCTGTTGGTGCGCCCTTGAGCAAGGCACTTAACCCTATGTGCTCCTGTAAATCACTCTGGATAAGAGCGTCTGCTAAATGACTCAAATGTAAAACATGAGGGAAGATATGTTTCATGATGAGTGGATGTAAAATATGTCTTCTAAATGTTAATCCTAGAACACCACAGAATGTTAATAATCCCCAGAACACTACAGAATGTTAATAATCCCCAAGAACACTACAGAATGTTAATAATCCCCAGAACACTACAGAATGTGAATAATCCCCAGAACACTACAGAATGTTAATAATCCCCAGAACACACCAGAATGTGAATAATCCCCAGAACACTACAGAATGTTAATAATCCCCAGAACACTACAGAATGTTAATAATCCCCAGAACACTACAGAATGTTAATAATCCCCAGAACACTACAGAATGTTAATAATCCCCAGAACACTACAGAATGTTAATAAATCCTAGAACACTACAGAATGTTAATAATCCCAAGAACACTACAGAATGTGAATAATCCCAAGAACACTACAGAATGTGAATAATCCCCAGAACACTACAGAATGTTAATAATCCCAAGAACACTACAGAATGTTAATAATCCCCAGAACACTACAGAATGTTAATAATCCCCAGAACACTACAGAATGTTAATAATCCCCAGAACACTACAGAATGTTAATAATCCCAAGAACACTACAGAATGTTAATAATCCCCAGAACACTACAGAATGTTAATAATCCCCAGAACACTACAGAATGTTAATAATCCCCAGAACACTACAGAATGTTAATAATCCCCAGAACACTACAGAATGTGAATAATCCCCAGAACACTACAGAATGTGAATAATCCCCAGAACACTACAGAATGTTAATAATCCCCAGAACACTACAGAATGTTAATAATCCCCAGAACACTACAGAATGTTAATAATCCCCAGAACACACCAGAATGTTAATAATCCCCAGAACACTACAGAATGTTAATAATCCCCAGAACACTACAGAATGTTAATAATCCCCAGAACACTACAGAATGTTAATAATCCCCAGAACATTACAGAATGTTAATAATCCCCAGAACACTACAGAATGTTAATAATCCCCAGAACACTACAGAATGTTAATAATCCCCAGAACACTACAGAATGTTAATAATCCCCAGAACACTACAGAATGTTAATAATCCCCAGAACACACCAGAATGTTAATAATCCCCAGAACACTACAGAATGTTAATAATCCCCAGAACACTACAGAATGTTAATAATCCCCAGAACACTACAGAATGTTAATAATCCCCAGAACACTACAGAATGTGAATAATCCCCAGAACACTACAGAATGTCAATAATCCCCAGAACACTACAGAATGTCAATAATCCCAAGAACACTACAGAATGTGAATAATCCCCAGAACACTACAGAATGTGAATAATCCCAAGAACACTACAGAATGTTAATAATCCCCAGAACACTACAGAATGTTAATTATCCCCAGAACACTACAGAATGTTAATAATCCCCAGAACACTACAGAATATTAATAATCCCCAGAACACTACAGAATGTTAATAATCTCCAGAACACTACAGAATGTTAATAATCCCCAGAACACTACAGAATGTTAATAATCCCCAGAACACTACAGAATGTTAATAATCCCCAGAACACTACAGAATGTGAATAATCCCCAGAACACTACAGAATGTGAATAATCCCCAGAACACTACAGAATGTGAATAATCCCCAGAACACTACAGAATGTGAATAATCCCCAGAACACTACAGAATGTTAATAATCCCCAGAACACTACATAATGTTAATATTCCCCAGAACACTACAGAATGGGTTCATGATATGATGCCAGATCCTCTCTACTAATCCAACAGGACTCTGTTTAGCTCTGAGATCTGACAAGTTGGGGAAGATACTTTTGGTAATATATGTGGACACCTGCTCTTTGAACATCTTCTCTTTGAACATCTCATTCCAAAATCATGGGCATTAACATGGAGTTGATCCCCCCTTTGCTGCTATAACAGCCTCCACTCTTCTGGCTAGGCCCCTTAGTTCCAGTGAAAGGGAAATCTCAACGCTACAGCATACAATGACATTTTAGACTATTCTGTGCTTCCAACTTTGTGGCAACAGTTTGGGGAAGGCCCTTTCCTGTTTCAGCATGACAATGCCCCTGTGCACAAAGCGAGGTCCATTCAGAAATGGTTTGTTGAGATCGGTGTGGAAGAACTTGACTGGCCTGCACAGAGCCCTGACCTCAACCCCATCGAACACCTTTGGGATGAATTGGAACGCCGACTGCGAGTCAGGCCTAATCGCCCAACATCAGTGCCAGACTTCACTAATGCTCGTGGCTGAATGGAAGCAAATCCCCGCAGCAATGTTCAAACATCTAGTGGAAAGCCTTCCCAGAAGAGTGGAGGCTGTTATAGCAGCAAAGGGGGGACCAACTCCGTATTAATGCCCATGATTTTGGTATTAGATGTTGGACGAGCAGGTGTCCACATACTTTTAACCGTGTAGCGTATTTCTGCCAGCTCTGAGAACAATGAGATCAACTTATATATTTCTCCTCTGTCTGTCAGACAACAATGAGTTGGAGGTGGAGGTGAGGAGGCTGGACTACGGAGACACTTCCTGTCTGTCTCTATGGAACATCAAGGAACTCAGTGCTGAGATGACATCACTTCCTCTACAGGCCATACAGGTATCCCTGGCTAATGTGAGTGGTTCAACCTGGTTGTTGTCATGTTCTACTGTGGCTAATACTTAACCATACCACAACTTATACCATACAGGTATATAACATCACTTGTCAATGTGTTAACTACAAGTCTCTATCTCAATTTGACTGAACAAATAAAGGTTCAATAAATTAATGAGTTATTGATGATGCACTGTTCACATACAGTGGGGAGAACAAGTATTTGATACAGTGCCAATTTTGCAGGTTTTCCTACTTACAAAGCAGTTAGAGGCTTGTAATTTTTATCATATGTACATTTTAACTGTGAGAGACGGAATCTAATACAAAAATCCAGAAAATCACATTGTATGATTTTTAAGTAATTAATTTGCATTTTATTGCATGACATAAGTATTTGATACATCCGAAAAGCAGAACTTAATATTTGGTACAGAAACCTTTGTTTGCAATTACAGAGATCATATGTTTCCTGTAGGTCTTGATCAGGTTTGCACACACTGCAGCAGGGATTTTGGCCCACTCCTCCATACAGACCTTCTCCAGATCCTTCAGGTTTCGGGGCTGTTTGCCTATTGTCCTGTAGCCCATCCCAGCCTTGTGCAGGTCTACATTTTTATCCCTGATGTCCTTACACAGCTCTCTGGTCTTGGCCATTGTGGAGAGTGTCACGATCGTCTAAATCAGGAGACCAATGCGCAGCGTTGCGAGTGAACATGATGACTTTAATTAGAAAGCACGTCAATACAAAAACAAAAGACGAAAGTGAAGTCCAACAGAAACAATGCCTGAACTTGGAACAACTAGATCCCACATAGAAATACACCCAACAGAAAATGACAACCCTGGCTCACAACTAAGAGTCCCGGAGCCAGAACGTCACAGAGAGGTTGGAGTCTGTTTGATTGAGTGTGTGGACAGGTGTCTTTTATACAGGTAACGAGTTCAAACAGGTGCAGTTAATACAGGTAATGAGTGGAGAACAGGAGGGCTTCTTAAAGAAAAACTAACAGGTCTGTGAGAGCCGGAATTCTTACTGGTTGGTAGGTGATCAAATACTCATGTCATGCAATAAAATGCAAATGAATTACTTAAAAATCATACAATGTGATTTTCTGAATTTTTGTTTTAGATTCCGTCTCTCACAGTTGAAGTGTACCTATGATAAAAATGACAGACCTCTACATGCTTTGTAAGTAGGAAAACCTGCAAAATCGGCAGTGTATCAAATACTTGTTCTCCCCACTGTATGTAGGCAGATCATATATTTTATACTTGTCTCCTGTATTATTATATGACCTAATAAAAGATAGTCCTCTCATCCCAGGTGCGCCCAGTGGATGGGTGTGGCTGGACCCAGCAGTCAGTGTCTTGGTTCAGAGACATGGTGGACAACAGGAGATGGAGACAACACCACGGTGGAACTCTTCATAGAGAAGGGCAAACTGGGGCAATGAGGTATTAGTCAACCTGAGCACCAGAATGCTATACTCTACAACTTGATTGGAGTCCACCTGTGGTACATTCAATTGATTGGACATGATTTGGAAAGGCGCGCACACACACCTGTCTATATAAGGCTACCCGGACTATTTGCACTGCCCCCCCACCCCATCCTTTTTACGCTGCTGCTACTCTGTTAAGTATTTATGCATAGTCACTTTAACTCTACCCACATGTACATATTACCTCAACTACCTCAACTAGCCGGTGCCCCCGCACATTGACTCTGCAACGGTACCCCCCTGTATATATAGCCTCCCTACTGTCACTTTATTTTACTTCTGCTCTTTTTTTCTCAACACTTTTTTGTTGTTGTTTTATTCTTACTTTTTTTGTTTAAAATAAATGCACTGTTGGTTAAGGGCTGTAAGTAAGCATTTCACTGTAATGTCTGCACCTGTTGTATTCGGGCGCATGTGACCAATAAAATTTGATTTGATTTGATAAGGTCCCACAGTTGACAGTGCATGTCAGAGCAAAAACCAAGCCATGAGGTCGAAGGAATTGTTTGGAACCACCAAGACTCTTCCTAGAGCTGGCCGCCCGGCTAAACTGAGCAATCGGATGAGAAGGGCCTTGGTCAGGGAGGTGACCAAGAACCCGATGGTCACTCTGACAGAGCTCCAGAGTTCCTCTGTGGAGATGGGAGAACCTTCCAGAAGGACAACCATCTCTGCAGCACTCCACCAATCAGGCCTTTATGGTAGAGTGACCAGACGGAAGCCACTCCTCAGTAAAAGGCACATGACAGCCCGCTTGGAGTTTGCCAAAAGGCACCTAAAGACTCTCAGACCATGAGAAACAAGATTCTCTGGTCTGATGAAACCAAGATTGAACTCTTTGGCCTGAATGCCAAGCGTCACGTCTGGAGGAAACCTGGCACCATCCCTACGGTGAAGCATGGTGATGGCAGCATCATGCTGTGGGGATGTTTTTCAGCGGCAGGGACTGGGAGACTAGTCAGGATCGAGGCAAAGATGAATGGAGCAAAGTAGAGAGAGATCCCTGATGAAAACCTGCTCCAGAGCGCTCAGGACCTCAGCCTGGGGCGAAGATTCACCTTCCAACAGGACAACGACCCTAAGCACACAGCCAAGACAACGCAGGAGTGGCTTTGGGACAAGTCTCTGAATGTCCTTGAGTGGCCCAGCCAGAGCCCGGACTTGAATCCGATCTAACATCTCTGGAGAGACCTGAAAAATAGCTGTGCAGCGACGCTCCCCATCCAACCTGACAGAGCTTGAGAGGATCTGCAGAGAAGAATGGGAGAAACTCCCCAAATACAGGTGTGCCAATCTTGTAGCGTCATACCCAAGAAGACTTGAGGCTGTAATCGCTGCCAAAGGTTTTTCAACAAAGTACTGAGTAAAGGGTCTGAATACTTATGTAAATGTGATATTTCCGTTTTTTTATTTTTAATACATTTGCAAACGTTTCTAAAAACCTGTTTTTGCTTTGTCGTTATGGGGTATTGTGTGTAGATTGATGAGGGGTAAAAACTATTTAATACAGTTTAGAATAAGGCTGTAACGTAACAAAATGTGGAACAAGTAAAGGGGTCTGAATACTTTCCGAATGCACTCTGTACTTTTGACCAGAGCCCTTTTTGCTTGGTCATTCTGTCCCTTTCAGGAGAGGAGCCTCTCTGTCTCTGAGACTGGCTCAGAATGGACATGCTGAACATGACAAGCTGAGGAACCTGGGAATCAAGAGAGGTAGGTGCCATCTACAGTGTTGCCTGGTGATCATTCTTAGTTTGCCCACTAGAGGGCACCAGCCTATATACAATAGTCTTGAAGCCCAACTCTCATTGCTCTCTCTCTCTCTCTCTCTTCTCTCTCTCTCTCTCTCTCTCTCTCTCAATTCCATTTAAGGGCTTTGATGGCATGGGAAACGTATGTTAACATTGCCAAAGCAAGTGAAGTAGATAGTAAACAAAAGTGAAATAAACAATAAATATTAACAGTAAACATTACACTCAGAAGTTCCAAAAGAATACAGACATTTCAAATGTCATATTATGTCTATATACAGTGTTGTAATGACGTGCAAATAGTTAAAGTACAAATGGGAAAATAAATAAACATAAATATGGGTTGTATTTACAATGGTGTTTGTTCTTCACTGGTTGCCCTTTTCTTGTGGCAACAGGTCACAAATCTTGCAGCTGTGATGGCACACTGTGGTTTTTCACCCAGTAGATAAGGGAGTTTAGCAAAATTGGGTTTGTTTTCAAATTCTTTGTGGATCTCTGTAATCTGAGGGAAATATGTGTCTCTAATATGGTCATACATTTGGCAGAAGGTTAGGAAGTGCAGCTCAGTTTCCAGCTCATTTTGTGGGCAGTGTGCACATAGCCTGTCTTCTCTTGAGAGCCAGGTCTGCCTACGGCGGCCTTTCTCAATAGCAACGCTATGCTCACTGAGTCTGTACATAGTCAAAGCTTTCCTTAAGTTTGGGTCAGTCACAGTGGTCAGGTATTCTGCCACTGTGTACTCAATGTTTAGAGCCAAATAGCATTCTAGTTTGCTCTGTTTTTTTGTTAATTCTTTCCAATGTGTCAAGTAATTCTCTTTTTGTTTTCTCATGGTTTGGTTGGGTCTAATCGTGTTGCTGTCCTGGGGCTCTGTGGGGTCTGTTTGTGTTTGTGAACAGAGCCCCAGGACCAGCTTGCTTAGGGGACTCTTCTCCAAGTTCATCTCTCTGTAGGTGATGGCTTAGTTATGGAAGGTTTGGGAATCGCTTCCTTTTAGGTGGTTGTAGAATTTAACGGCTCTTTTCTGGATTTTGATAATTAGCTGGTATCGGCCTAATTCTGCTCTGCATGCATTATTTTGTGTTTTTCGTTGTACACAAAGGATCTTTTTGCAGAATTTGTCGTAGAAATATTTGACTAATATATAATCAACTCAAAAATATCTCTCAAGACACCGGAGCTTGTGAATTCAAGAATTAGACTTTATTGCAAAACAAAGCCGAGTTTGCTCCATGGAGCAACAACTGCTTGTCCTGAACCGGAGTGCTCCTTTTTATACAGACACATTGATACAACTGAATCAATAGCATCTTTCAGTATCACATGTTGGCTGCTCACGAGGGCTACTTGCGCTTCTCTAAGTGGGGCCACTGTATCTTATTAGTGGCATGACTCAAAAAAGTATGTACATACGTACGTTAAAGAACAATCACACTCTGTATTGACTATATTCACTATCCAGGCATGCATCTGGAGTACAAAGTATCAATCATGTTCATTCTGTTTCACCATTATCATTTCATAACACATTATAAAACATATCCATTTATACTTAAACATGATTTAAATATTTATCATTTACCATCCTCCCTGGCCCTTGAGATTATGTGCATGTGGCCATGTGTCAGGTCATAAGGTCATAAGCACAAAGAAATGATAACACTAGTTCCATTGTTACTCCAATCTCCACACAGCCATCACGAGGAGTTGTATCTCCATCACATGTCATTGACATGCCCAGACCATCTGCAGGGAGTTTATGATAAACACATAAATGTCTCTGCTCTGTAGTAACCCTTCAACTTGTTCTCAATCCATAAACATTTTAAGGCATATAGGTGTTTAATTCTACAACATATGTACTTGAAAATCATCTATATATTTCCCCCCTCTGGGACTTTTAAGTCCCAACCAATAAAACAAAAGATAACATAAAATGAGTGTAAGCATGTGCATATACTTATTCTTAGCCTTGCCATCTGTGGTTACATTTTATAAGAATATATATTCAGACCAATGTATCTTCCTCATAACGAGATTTACCACAGATCAG
This sequence comes from Coregonus clupeaformis, assembly GCF_020615455.1. Taxonomy (NCBI): domain Eukaryota; kingdom Metazoa; phylum Chordata; class Actinopteri; order Salmoniformes; family Salmonidae; genus Coregonus; species Coregonus clupeaformis. The sequence continues at coordinate 216,327 of NW_025534063.1, forward strand.
TACCCGAATGCATTGTCCAAATTACTATACATTTAGTAGTGTATAATACCTCCTTAATCAACATACTACCTCAACTAACACTCCCTTCATCTACCGGCACTCAATCTTCTGGCGTCTTCATTATGTTCTTCAGATAGCTTCATAGTTCATCTTGGATTGCCCATAGCAATGTCCCAATTCCAATGTCACACCTGAACCGCCACACCTCCACCATCATTCTGTTTTGTCCATGTGCAAACCAGTATATTGCTTTGATTTGATGCTGGATTCAGGTTTCCTGGCAGAAGTGGTTCAGACAGGAACGTCTTCAACGCCTTTGTTGGTCCTCTTCAGCCGAGTAGAGGATTTTTGGTTATTATTGAGGTTTACACCGTTCTGGGCCAAATGATCTCTGCAATGCATTACGACACCATCCGTAGTAACCTCAGGAAAGGACAGATCATAACAGTTCAGTTGAGTTAATTTCCAATCCAAAACATCCCTATTAACATTGTCTACATGACAAATCATTATGTTTCACATTCTCCCTTGAATTCTCCCAAATTATATAACCCAATTGTTTTATTGTAACATTCCTATATTTTTGCTCATACTCTATTTGATATTACTCTGGTGTTTCCCTTTCCTTGTTCCTATTCTAACAATTGCTTACACTTCTCTCTTCTAATAACACTTTCCCCTGGAAATCTAACACCAAATACTACATCAAATTGTTTATCTAAGTCTTGGACTGTTTTCCTTATGTCTATGATTCACCTGTTTCTTTCTTTCATTATCTAAAGGTCACACTACCCCATGTGACTTCCCCATACTCTTTGTGCTGGTTTCTCACACACCAATAATATTTTAACCCTTGTATTTTAATAGTAATCCCTTCCTGTATTTTTAGTTATGGTTCCTGCCTGTGCAAGAATATACATTCTAATCCTGCCTATATCCCTTCTATGTCTTGTTCTTCTGCTCTCTACTATTATCAGTACCCCATTCCCCTTATTCTCAGGGAACTAGTCAAGTGTAGAGAAATCAATGATAAGGATATCTAGAGAAATCAATGATAAGGATATCTGGTGCATCTTGGAGGTCTGGAATCTCTCAGTGGTCTGGAATCTCTCGGTGGTCTGGAATCTCTCGGTGGTCTGAAATCTCTCGGCGGTCTAGAAGGTCCTTAAAGTCTCTTAATCATCAGTTCCCTCACTCTGGTACAATGGTTAAGATGATACCCGATACTCCCCTCTATCAGTACCATCGTTGGTTTAACCTGGACAACGATGTGTAGGTCACTTCTGTTGTTAACCTTCCCCCGTCACTAGGGTCTCCGGATCAGCCAGAGTCCCTCTCAATCTATCGACATCGGTCTGTGAAAAGTGTCCTTCAATCAGCCTACCCATAGGGAAGCTCAGAGTTACTGCTGCAATGACACAAGCACAGACACACACAAAAAACAACAATGCTACCCAATGGCTGAGGTTGCAACACTCCTATAGTGGGAAACATGAATCTTAGTATCTGTCTCCACCAGTTTTACCATCATTAAGGTAGCCAACAACACCTGGTACAGGCCCCTCCACATAGGGTCTTTCCAGCTCTTTCTTCTGTAGTCTTTTGCCATCACATAGTCTCCAGGGCACAGAAAATACTCAGATTCTCCTACTCAGTTGGGCAGAGTTATCTTCACCCATGAAAAGAAAATCTTAAGAACATTGTTAGGTTAGGTGAGACACAGTATGCTACTAATGTCCTCTCATCCGTCAAGAAAAGCCTTGAGATTATGAAGCACACCTGCTTCCAGCTTGTTGTAGTCCACTTATTTCATGCCTCCTATCACAAAAACAAAAAGATTTAACCTAACCCATAACCCATTATTACTACTGCTCATATCCTTAATACACCTTGCATATTTCCCCACAACACCATAATAAAACATTAAAACCTCTGTAATCCCAACTTCCCCCCTTGGACACATGCATCACATCGTGATTCATGTGTTCAAAAAACAAAACAACAACAATATTGCCTATTAAACCAAAAATAATAACTAAACTGAAAATGACAACCCTTGAGCATATTTTTACTTAACTGTATCCCATAACACTATTCAAGGAATACCTCTCTTTCAGGACTAACTCTCTCACTTCATCCTTGTCCTGTTTGGACTAATTTATATAAATATATAGGATTTTTTCCAAATTATAAACTTCTTCACAATTATCCTTATTTTATCTAACTCCCTAATTCAACATGCCTCTAGAATTCATAGTGCGGGTGATCAGGTCGCACTATAAAGCCAGGACAGATTTCAGAGGTCATTGAAATCATTCAATTAATTGTTTCATCCAATAGTATACTACTCATTAATAACCATCAAAACATTTCATAAATGTTGTATCCCGAGTGTAAAGTAAGTACAGCTCTTTTCAAAATAAATCACACATATTTACTTATCACTCAGTAAATAAAACCCAAATTACATGCGTATGCCCCTTTAAGATATTTCACTTCCATCCCATCAAAAAAAAAAATAATAGAAATAAAAATCCTATACAACTAACATTTCATACTAAGTAGTTTGTTTGTGGTTATTTGAACACCATATAGTAAAACAATAAACAAACAAAAATGGCCAGGCCTTATTTATTTTGGTAGCTCCCTATGACAACCTAAAATAAAACTACTTAATTTTACTAACTAGTTCCACCCTAGCCGACAGACTTTTTTAACCTCCCAATAAAGAAATCCCCATGTTCCTGGAAGAGAAAGTATACATGTCGTTAACATATAATCAACAATCCAAAGATAGTAATTACACACAAAACATCATACATATATCCCCAGTCCTATCTCATCAACAATCATTAACCCCAGCATCGATTTAAAATTGTTTGATACGTCGTGTCCTACTTTACCCCTAACATAATATTATAGGAGACTCCCATCAATCCTTAAAAGAAAACTCCCACTTAGAAGACACTAGATAATAACACATTTTATTAAGTTAACTACACCTTCCACTATAAACCTATAACCCCTTTTTAGTAATTTAAACGTCGCAAAATGTTGCATTGATGTTTTCTTTTTTCTTTTTTTTCTAAATATAAACTTATTGTTTCATAATCCAAAACCCATAAAAAGATGTCTACTTAATCCATCAAGCCAACAGCAACAACTACCTCCCCAGGTTCAACGTACTATCAACAAATTATCGTTATCTGAAGTAATAAAACATCATCATAACTCACTGCTGTTTAAACAAACTATATAATGTCATAATAAAATGATCAATTATCAAATATTGTTCCTTATTCAACTATCGAGACATGTTCTTCATTAGTTAATCGTCTCCACAAAGCAATACTACCTAATAACATATTATCATTCTCCTAAATATAAATAATTACTTCTATTAAACAATCCCATTCAACATCACGTCAACCTGTCTCATCACCCAATTAACTTATTTTTTTAAACCCTCTACAATATCTATCATACTCTACCGCTAATTTCCCTCATAACGGTACCTCAACAGATGACAAATTATTTTATATTTATAGTAAAAACCATCATCCAATTCACCAATATGCAATTTCAATTACTATGTTATCCTATCCGACATGGATTGGTAGGACAACATCTTTCCTATAATGTTATCAATGAAACCAGTTATTCACATCAATAGCATCAATGTAAAAGATTTGCTTTCTGTCCCTTACTGGGTTTGAACCAGGGACCCTCTGTACACATTGACAACATTCACCATCGAAGCACCGTTACCCGTTGCTCCACCAGTGCCACACAAAGCATCTACTTCCAGTTCATAGAGCAAGTGACGTCACCCAACGAAAACCGCACCGCTAACTAGCTAGCAATCTCCTGCCGATAACAATAATAATAATAATATGCCATTTAGCATACGCCTTTATCCAAAGCGACCCACAGTCATAATATTCGATCTCCTATGACATCCTACAAAATACGCAATCCTTGTACACTTAACGTAACCCATAATATCCCTTATAGCGCTCTCACGTTTCAGCAAGCCCCAATGTCCAACATCCACAGACAAAAATGGAAATTCTTCCATTTTTCCTAGCAGACCTAATAAACCCACTTTCAAACAGCGTTCTGCATTTACCTCTATCATAGGGTTTAAAAACGAACTTAACAACATTAACCATCCTAAATTGCCGTAGTAACGTCATGTTTGGTTCAGTTGATCTATTACCATAAAAGACATTCACTTCTCCATGCGTCGTAAACTATATCCTATTTCTCTTGTAATCAACTAAAATCATAGCCACGCAATTAAACCATCACTCCGCCATTACAGAATGAATGAGATCTATTAATCTATCCTTTCTAAGTAAGCTACAAGTAACACCAAACACTTGCTGTAGTTTACCATCATATATTGAAATCATCCATTTATCACAATCCAATGTATCTATACACATATTCCACCATTGTCACTCGTTTAATCCAGCAAAACCTTATTCAATGACTACCTCTCCCGTTAACATTTTAGCAGATGCTTTTATTCCAAACTACATTATTATACTTATACTAGCCCCCCTTGGGAATCGAACACCCAACCCTGGCGTTGTAAGCACCGTGCTCTACCAACTGAGCTACAGAGGACCACAGATGAGCGCACAGTGCCCTCCTCTGATAATGCTATAATTGTAGCCCATCGCATTACTTTAGTTCAAAACATAAGTTTGTTTATTCAACAAATCCAGAACCCACTATAAATTGATGCTATTCCCTCAGCATAAAAGCCAAAGCTCCTTGCATCCCCTGGTTTACGTAATGAAAATACATTATCATTCTACAATTCACCAACTATTCGCATACATTACTGATGTCACGCAAACCATAGAATAAAGTAATAACAATTAGAATTTTGTCAAATAAATGTTTTCCATCCAACTATTCAAACTTTCTTTAAATAACTCTTTCAGCTCGATACAGTCAAACAAGTATGACTCTCTTTTAACCGGAAACTAGTTCATGGCATTAGTCAAATCTATTCATATCCCAACAATAACTAATAATATATGTATATTCATATTATTAGAATACCTTACTTTCATTCCAGTCTACCTAAACAATTCAAATTATACCCAAATCTCTTATCCAAATCGCCAGTCCGCTATTCAAATGTAACTGTCCTTTCTGATTTAGACTATAGACACTCCTCCTTCTTTCCCGTTGAATAAGAATAAATTCAGTCTGAATAGACTCAGGCTGCTAAATCTTCCAATCTTATCCTGACTGTTCCTTCAATCTAAACAACCCACAACTATAGCTAAACTATACTTAGAAAACCTAGACTCTGTGCAGCGATGCAGAATCTATGCTTTATCGAAATGACAAGTTAATCCTCCTTTATTCCAATGATAATGGTCAGTAGTTTTAGTATCTGGCACATACCACACTTTATCAGAAAATAGCTTTGAAGGACACAGATCTCACACTCTCAACGTAATCAACTTAGCAGTCAACAAGTCAAACCCCACATTCATTGATTTGGAAACAGATCTAACGACCTAACCAAATGAATTATATATCTGCTTCTGAAATAATAGATAGTTTATTATAATGCTTAATTCTACCACATGTCCTATGTATGTAGCTCAGTTGGTAGAGCATGGCGTTTGCAACGCCAGGGTTGTGGGTTTGATAAAATAATATATGTGCTAACTGTAAGTCGCTCTGGATAAGAGCATCTGCTAAATGACTAAAATGTAATGTAAAAATACTCTCTCCCATTTCCACGTACGTCTACGTGTTTGGGCAAGTCAACACCTATAATTTTATTAAATCCCTCGTATTAAATCACACTCACATAAAATTCATTATATTCCAATTTATTCATATCTACCAAACCATTCATGTTTCTAATTATTCTTTATTGCCACAAATCAGTTAATCACCATCTAGTCTCAGCGGAACAAACAACAATTACCCAAATCCTTTCCCTCAGTCATAGAATCCTCCTAGAATCATATATGCTGGTCACTATTCCCTGATCTTACAAAATTCTATGACAGGCATTGTTGTACGAAACTCCAAGATATAATTTACAAGAAAAGCTTATTATTTCAATGTATATATAATTATCATACATACCTCTATATCTCATCATTCAAACTTCAGAGTGCGACTAATTTACATCATTATACCACTCTTATTCCATATTTATACAATGTTGTTCTTAAACGCCCTTAATTACTATTAGTATAACCTACAGGAATATTTTATTCTATCAAAGGGCCCAAAATTGGAATGTTAACCCTATCCTAGTTATTATTTTACTGTAGTCAATTTATCATAATACAGCATCACCTCTAAAGTTTCTAATATAATGTCAGAAACATACCCTAACAGATTTATCAAAATACAATGCATAGACGTCATATGACCACACCGGTACACGTGACCTGTTCCTCCAACAGGATTTATTCTACCCCTCCTGGTAACATGAATTTTTCTACACTCAGTTGGTCAATGAATATCCACGCACCATTTATTCTTCTCTTTCCTAATGTGAGATTGGGCACACCCTTTCTCCATCAGACAGAAGCTTCAAACAACCTCAAATATATTTCATTCCTTACAGAAAGGCTATTTACTTGCAGGATTTCTTATTATTCTCACTCACACAGATGAGCAGCCACTTGTGCCCAAATGAATCAGACAGTTGAATGACTCACAGCCGCCCAAGCAACCCATTCCCCATATGAGATGAGCAGACCTACTCTATATATAACACTTTATCAAAATTTTGAAGCCCTTGTAGCTATTTAACCCATTCACCTACTCAGGATGACCGGTGTTACTCCAATTTACGGTGTCACCTACGCCGGATGACCTAACTTTTTACCTGATCGACCCTACCTAATTTTGGCATCACCACAACACAGGATGATGCCCTACCTACCTGAGCAGACCTCCAACAAAGAATTCCTCATCAGAGCGGTAACCGTAGGTAGCCACCTGCCCGTTCAGTCCTCTGGAATGCTAATTTTAGCTTTCCAAAGCGGTATCCACAGGATTTCTATTTATTTAGCCCCCTAGGTATTACACTTCCTCAACACACCTGGACTTCTACTACGCTTTCCTGCGACCTGTCAATTCTGCCCTATTTTTTCTGTTACACTTTCTCAACACAGAAAAAGGAGCGGTATTACCCAGGATTTCTGCCTACCTAAGCAGTCCTCAAGACGATTCACTTCCCCAACACGTCTAAAGCGGTATCTGTAGGTCCCAGATTTAGCTAGCCACCTGCCCGTGTCGAAATGACCCAGACAAAGCGATCAGCAAGATGAATCAAATGAATCAAATGAATCAAATGAATCAAATGAATCAAATAAATTGAACAGACGGTTCAGACAAACAACAGCGACATGTATTCTTAAATTCAAAAGCCCCTAGTCTCTAATTTTCTGGTTCTTAAATTTGGAGAGACCTACTTTGGTATTTCTGCTGCTGATACCATGCCCCGGATTGGACCACACAAACGTTATGCTATATAAGTAAGAACTTGGCTTACCTTTTAAAAGCGGCCGCTTATGTTTGTATGGTCCGTCCAAGCCGTTTCATAACTGCAGATGTACACCGTCACTGGGCCCTATTGTCAACTCCTGGCAAGCTCGCCAATTATGTCGTGGAAATATTTGACTAAGAGACAATTAACTCAAAAATATCTCTCAAAACACCGGAGCCTGTGAATTCAAGAATTTAGACTTTATTGCATAACAAAGCCTGAGCTTGCTCCATGGAGCAAAAAACTGTCTCTCTTTGGCTTAGAGCTCCCTTTTATACACACAAATGCATAATCATGTTACATAGCATATACAGTCCCTCCCCTTAGGGCAAATGATTAACTTATTTTAGTACCACTCTACCTTAGCTTTCAACGTCCAGATGTCACCTGTAATGTACTCCAAAAGGTCATGGGCGCTTTTCCACAGGAAGCCTCTTCCCTAATCTCATTATATTGGTAGCAAACCCTTTCCCTAATCTCATTATATGGTTGCAGACCCTTTCTTTACAAATAATACACGTACATACATTAAGGCATTTATCATTTACCATCCTCCCTGGCCCTTGAGATTATGTGCATGTGGCCATGTGTCAGGTCATAGGGTCATAAGCAAAACAAATGATAACACTAGGTCCATTATTACTCCAATCTCCACACAGCCATCACGAGGAGTTGTATGTACATCACATGTCATAGACATACCCAGACCAGCTGCAGAGAGTCCATGAAAAACACATAAATGTCTCTGCTCTGTATTAACCCCTCAACTGGCTCTCAATCCATAAACACTCCAAGGCATATAGGTTTTCACTTTTACAACATATCCATGCTTATTACTAATATTATTATTTTACCTTTGACCTTTCCCTACATTTGCCTTCATGATACATAAAATAATACCATACTACTCACCTGGAAGGACTCCCCAGTGCGTGGCCTGTCGTCCCGTCCCCCTGGAGACCCTCCCCAGCACCTAGCCGCAGTGTGCCCTCCACGGCCACAGTTGTTGCAGGGGACGGCCTCCCTCGGGCTCCTTCTCCTCCTCTCTCTAGCGCCAGCACCCCCGAGCTCCATAGGGCTTGGCTCGGAGGTGCTGGAGGGTGGAATGGACGGCCCCTACTCGGGACAACCGCGGGTGGCCAGCAGGGTGTCGAGACGAATGGACATGTCCACCAACTGGTCGAACCAGAGGTTAGTGTCCCTGCAGGCTAGCTCTCGGCGGACGTCCTCCCGCAGACTGCAGCGATAGTGGTCGATGAGGGCCCGCTCATTCCACCCTGCATCCGCCGCTAGAGTCCGGAATTCCAAGGCAAACTCCTGTGCGCTCCTCTTCCCCTGTCGGAGGTAGAATAGACGCTCCCCCGCCGCTTTCCCCTCAGGTGGATGGTCGAACACGGCCCTGAAGCGGCGGGAGAACTCTGCGTAGGTGATAGTAGCGGCGTCTATCCCCCTCCATTCGGCGTTGGCCCACTCCAACGCCTAGCCGGTGAGACAGGAGATGAGGGCGGAAATGCTCTCGTGTCCCGAGGGCGCCGGGTGTACGGTGGCCAGGTAGAGTTCCACCTGCAGGAGGAACCCCTGACACCCGGCAGCGGTGCCATCATACGCCCTCGGGAGCGAGAGCCGAATCCCACTGGGTTCTGGAGCTTGGACGGGAGGACTGACCGATGGTGGTGGTAGGGTAGGTGGTGGTGTGGGTACCCCTCTGGTCTCCCATCGGTGAAGAGTGTTATGTCCTGCAGGGCGGTCCCGAGCTGATGGATCCGATCGTCCTGCCCGCGGACGCGCTCCTCCAACGACTCGGGCGCTACTGCTGCTCCTGCTGATTCCATAGTTGGTGTGTAATTCTGTCAAGAGCTGTATGTTGATGTGGTGCAGGAATCAGGCGCAGGACACAGAAGCTTCGTCCAACAGACTTTAGTAGACGACACAATACAAACTAACGGGCCTCAAACGAGCCCGGAGGCGAGCGATTACGCAAACCGTGCGTAAACACCAAAAATACAAAATGCGCAAACAAGTGCAACAAATCTCCAAACAATGAAGCAAAACAAAATACAGCACCTGCTGACAGGCGGAACAATTACACACAACACACGACTAACAAAACGAGAAACTTATAGGGGGCATAAATAACCCAAACGGAAACAGGTGTACAATGAAGACAAAACCAAACAAACATCGATAACATACAACGGTGGTAGCTAGTACTCCGGGGACGACGACCGCCGAAGCCTGCCCGAGCAAGGAGGAGGAGCAGCCTCGGCCGAAACCGTGACACAGACAGCTCTTACTTTTCTCCAGTGTGTCAGCAAGCTCCTTCTGGTTCATTTTCCTCAGGACGTGCAGTGTGATCTTCAGAGCCCCCTCTCTGGCACTGCTCTCCTGCTTCTCATCTTCAGCATCCACCACTTCCTTATCCTGCTTTTGACTCTCAAAGCCTTGTGGGAGATCCGAACTCAGAATCATCTTGAACATCTTCAGCTCGTTATTCATGTCATAATATTCTCTTCAAGCAACTGAAATAAAGTAAATAAATGAATGAATGATCGACATATCAACTTTACTTGAAGTAAACAAGTGGCTAAACTCCCAGATACTAAAGGCCACTTCAATAAACACCTAAATACAGGTATGGTTCCTTACAATATTGCCATAGATAAAAGGAGAATTGCTGTTGCAGTTTAAATGTATTAATTACTCACTAGTTAATTGTCCATTGTTTGTCACAGATTCCAGGTTGGTAAAATAAAGCATTTTAATCCAGATGAGGTTAAACAGGTTCCAAGTGATATGAACGGCAAAAAGGTCCAATCCTAAAGTACAAAATGACAAGTAGCAACAGGCGAATTAAATAAAAAAGAAACGGTAGAAAACTGTATCTCTACTAGGAGTCTTCCATCAGGTCAATCAGCTGTCCCAATGAGTTACTGACACCATCTGTATCTCTACTAGGAGTCTTCCATCAGGTCAATCAACTGTCCCAATGAGTTACTGACACCAACTGTATCTCTACTAGGAGTCTTCCATCAGGTCAATCAGCTGTCCTAATGAGTTACTGACACCATCTGTATCTCTACTAGGAGTCTTCCATCAGGTCAATCAGCTGTCCTAATGAGTTACTGACACCATCTGTATCTCTACTAGGAGTCTTCCATCAGGTCAATCAGCTGTCCTAATGAGTTACTGACACCATCTGTATCTCTACTAGGAGTCTTCCATCAGGTCAATCAGCTGTCCCAATGAGTTACTGACACCATCTGTATCTCTACTAGGAGTCTTCCATCAGGTCAATCAGCTGTCCTAATGAGTTACTGACACCATCTGTATCTCTACTAGGAGTCTTCCATCAGGTCAATCAGCTGTCCTAATGAGTTACTGACACCATCTGTATCTCTACTAGGAGTCTTCCATCAGGTCAATCAGCTGTCCCAATGAGTTACTGACACCATCTGTATCTCTACTAGGAGTCTTCCATCAGGTCAATCAGCTGTCCTAATGAGTTACTGACACCATCTGTATCTCTACTAGGAGTCTTCCATCAGGTCTATCAGCTCTCCTAATGAGTTATTTTACTGACACCATCTGTATCTCTACTAGGAGTCTTCCATCAGGTCAATCAGCTGTCCTAATGAGTTACTGACACCATCTTTATCTCTACTAGGAGTCTTCCATCAGGTCAATCAGCTCTCCTAATGAGTTATTTTACTGACACCATCTGTATCTCTACTAGGAGTCTTCCATCAGGTCAATCAGCTGTCCCAATGAGTTATTTTACTGACACCATCTTTACCATTAGATGTACAATTGCGCGACTAAGAACTATTCGGTAAAAATTAATGACAGATTTCTTGAATTATCTTACTTCTTCTTCTTCTTCGATGAGGTTTAAAGGCGGTTGGCATCCAATATGTTGCATTACCGCCACCTACTAGACTGGAGTACAACTCCCTTATATTTTGCCTGAAAAATAAAATAAAAATAAAATAAAGAAATACCCCACCATCTAACACTACACTCACAAATTCAAAAAAAAAAATATATACAAAAAATAAATAAAATAGAATGAACACCACTATTTAAATCTATTTATTCCTACCTAATGGCCTCAACCTGAAAGGAAGGGACATCACCACTTAACACACCCTGTAACTCTTACATGTACATTACAGTGCATACATTATGTAAAACAAGTTCATACTGGCCCCCCGTGGGAATCGAACCCACAACCCTGGCGTTGCAACCACCATGCTCTACCAACTGAGCTACATCCCTGCTGGCCATTCCCTCCCCTACCCTGGACCAATTGTGCGCCGCCCATGGGTCTCCCGGTCACAGCCGGCTATGACAGAGCCTGGATTCGAACCAGGATCTCTAGTGGCACAGCTAGCACTGTGCCTTAGACCACTGCGCCACTCTTCTGATGTCAAGTCTCGCACACCCAAATACCTCTCTGCAGCTGCCACCACACCCAAATACCTCTCTGCAGCTGCCACCACACCCAAATACCTCTCTGCAGCTGCCACCACACCCAAATACCTCTCTGCAGCTGCCACCACAACCTACATTTTCTTAGACTTACGTTCCATCCCTGCAGTACAATTAATAACCATTGCTATAAATACTAAAAATCCAGTCTTACTGAAACATATATCACTTGTTGGCCTATCCCTCTGTACTGGTACAGATCTCCTACTCTCACCACTCCTCCCCCTTGACCCATCTTCCTCTACTTTCTTCACTGCCTCAGCATATGACAACTTCTTCACTACTCTAACCCTGGAAACCTCAACCTGCCTCTCTCGCACGGGACATTTCTGATCCCCAAGCCCCATGGGCACCTCTACAATTAGCACATACCACTACTTTCCCCAATGCTACACATTCCTTTGTCTCATGCCCTTCATGCACACTTCTCACACCTTGGAACCTCCCTCCTACACACTGCTGCCACATGCCCATAAGTTTGACACCTGTAACATCGTAATGTATTCGGCATATAAGCTCGTACAGGATAACTTATATATCCTAACATCACTTTTTCTGGCAAAGACTCAACTTCAAAACTCAAAAGAACAGACAATGACTCTTCTGTTTCCCCACTCTCGCCTCCCTGTTTGCGTCGCACCAAATGACGAGCATCACAAACAACGGGAATCTTCCCCTTCAGTTGGTCAACTTTTACATTTACTGCTACCCCAGTAATCACTCCTTTCAATGGCGCCCTTTTCTTGAGAGCGAAACAATTCACATTTCTTGCCCCCATTTGTTTAACTCAGAGCGCCTTCTCCCTCTGACCAACAGAAACACAAACAATTATCACTAGACCACTTCTGGTTACCCTCACCGATTCCACTATACCCAACTGTTTTTTCACCCACCCTGAAACCACAAACGGATCAGCCAAAAGGCAAGGGTCCACTTTTTCCAAAAACGTCACTCCTACTGTCACAGACTCATCTTTATCCTGACCCTCGGAGCTAGCCTCGGGCTCCGAGTACTTCACCACACCTACCACCTCCGATACTTCACCCTCAATCACTTCCATTTCTCCTCCTGTCTTCGGCTCACTCTGCTTACATTTTCTACCATTCTTCTTTAACAAACCTTCTCCCTTTTTTCCGCCATTTTTCACTGACTCAAGCTCACAATCTTCCTCCCTCTCTCTCTTAGACCTCCTCTGCCTCTCTTTTTCCCTCCATTCCTCCTCCGTATTCCAAGTATACGTCTCCTTGTGATAATACTGCACTTCTCCTGACATACATCTTGTTCTTGCTTTCTCAAGGGACGCCATTTACGAGGCTCTCCATCCGAATCTTTGTCTAAAGTGACTTCCACCGTACTCCTGGTTTGCACCAGGGGACTCTATCGTCACCTTAGCTAGAAATCTTCCCGTCTTAATCAACTGTGCTGTGGCTTGCAGCCTTCTCGAAGGTGGAAACTCAGCGCATGCGTCAATTGAATATCCAACGACGTAGGCCTAGGTCTCCAAACACTCGATGTCCAATCAAATCACACGATCTACAGATGCTGTGTCAACCAATCAAAATTTCAACAGATGGCCATTTTCTGTCCAGAGACACTGAGAAATAACAACCAGGAAAGATAAATCATAGAAAGATATGTTTATTTTACATATTACAATAATTGTATAGCCAAGGTTTCATTTACAAACAGACACATTCACTACATTTGTTCCATTATTCACTAAATTACTCATTATTTTCAGTAAACTCTTATTCTATAACATTTATTGTTTTAACATTCACACTGCTAGTTTTACACATTATATTTATAACATTATATAGTATATATATACACTACCGTCATCTATATAAATATAATATATAATTATCAATATATAACCATATAATAGATATATATATAATTTACTATATAGACACACACACACACACACACACACACACATACATACAGTATTGAGAGATAGGGAGAGACAGACAGTTGTGAGGACAATATGTCTGAGAATAAATATGTAGGTTGTAGTTTAGAATGAGTTAAAGGCAGAGGAGGGTACAATAGGACAAGTGTTTTGTCCCTGACCAGTCCTCCTACTGCCAGACCACTGGATCCTGTGACTCCATCTAAAACCTAATTTCTGTGCCGGCCGTGCGTGGCCACACTAAGAACCAAGACCCAGAAGAAGGGCAGGAAGAGGACATTGTCTGTTACACCAGCTAAGGAGAAGAAGGTGATATTGGCTGTTACACCAGCTAAGGAGAAGAAGGTGAGATTGGCTGTTACACCAGCTAAGGAGAAGAAGGTGAGATTGGCTGTTACACCAGCTAAGGAGAAGAAGGGGAGATTGGCTGTTACACCAGCTAAGGTGAAGAAGGTGAGATTGGCTGTTACACCAGCTAAGGAGAAGAAGGTGAGATTGGCTGTTACACCAGCTAAGGAGAAGAAGGTGAGATTGGCTGCTACACCAGCTAAGGTGAAGAAGGTGAGATTGGCTGTTACACCAGCTAAGGTGAAGAAGGTGAGATTGGTTGTTACACCAGCTAAGGTGAAGAAGGTGAGACTGGCTGTTACACCAGCTAAGGTGAAGAAGGTGAGATTGGCTGTTACACCAGCTAAGGTGAAGAAGGTGAGATTGGCTGTTACACCAGCTAAGGTGAAGAAGGTGAGATTGGCTGTTACACCAGCTAAGGTGAAGAAGGTGAGATTGTCTGTTACACCAGCTAAGGAGAAGAAGGTGAGATTGGCTGGAACACCAGCTAAGGTGAAGAAAGTGAGATTGGCTGTTACACCAGCTAAGGTGAAGAAGGTGAGATTGGCTGGAACACCAGCTAAGGAGAAGAAGGTGAGATTGGCTGTTACACCAGCTAAGGAGAAGAAGTTGAGATTGGCTGTTACAACAGCTAAGGAGAAGAAGGTGAGATTGGCTGTTACACCAGCTAAGGAGAAGAAGGTGAGATTGGCTGTTACAGCAGCTAAGGTGAAGAAGGTGAGATTGGCTGTTACACCAGCTAAGGAGAAGAAGGTGAGATTGGCTGTTACACCAGTTAAGGTGAAGAAGGTGAGATTGGCTGTTACACCAGCTAAGGAGAAGAAGGTGAGATTGGCTGTTACACCAGCTAAGGTGAAGAAGGGTGAGATTGGCTGTTACACCAGCTAAGGAGAAGAAGGTGAGATTGGCTGTTACACCAGCTAAGGTGAAGAAGGTGAGATTGGCTGTTACACCAGCTAAGGAGAAGAAGGTGAGATTGGCTGTTACTCCTGCTAAGGAGAAGAAGGTGAGATTGGCTGTTACACCAGCTAAGGTGAAGAAGGTGAGATTGGCTGTTACACCAGCTAAGGTGAAGAAGGTGAGATTGGCTGTTACACCAGCTAAGGTGAAGAAGGTGAGATTGGCTGTTACACCAGCTAAGGTGAAGAAGGTGAGATTGGCTGGAACACCAGCTAAGGTGAAGAAGGTGAGATTGGCTGTTACACCAGCTAAGGTGAAGAAGGTGAGATTGGCTGTTACACCAGATAAGGTGAAGAAGGTGAGATTGGCTGTTACACCAGCTAAGGTGAAGAAGGTGAGATTGGCTGTAACACCAGATAAGGTGAAGAAGGTGAGATTGGCTGGAACACCAGATAAGGTGAACAAGGTGAGATTGGCTGTTACACCAGCTAAGGTGAAGAAGGTGAGATTGGCTGGAACACCAGCTAAGGTGAAGAAGGTGAGATTGGCTGTTACACCAGCTAAGGTGAATAAGGTGAGATTGGCTGGAACACCAGCTAAGGAGAAGAAGGTGAGATTGGCTGTTACACCAGCTAAGGAGAAGAAGTTGAGATTGGCTGTTACAACAGCTAAGGAGAAGAAGGTGAGATTGGCTGTTACACCAGCTAAGAAGAAGAAGGTGAGATTGGCTGTTACACCAGCTAAGGTGAAGAAGGTGAGATTGGCTGTTACACCAGCTAAGGTGAAGAAGGTGAGATTGGCTGGAACACCAGCTAAGGTGGAGAAGGTGAGATTGGCTGTTACACCAGCTAAGGTGAAGAAGGTGAGATTGGCTGGAACACCAGCTAAGGTGAAGAAGGTGAGATTGGCTGTTACACCAGCTAAGGTGAAGAAGGTGAGACTGGCTGGAACACCAGATAAGGTGAAGAAGGTTAGATTGGCTGTTACACCAGCTAAGGTGAAGAAGGTAAGATTGGCTGTTACACCAGCTAAGGTGAAGAAGGTGAGATTGGCTGGAACACCAGCTAAGGTGAAGAAGGTGATTTTGGCTGGAACACCAGCTAAGGTGAAGAAGGTGAGATTGGCTGTTACACCAGCTAAGGTGAAGAAGGTGAGATTGGCTGTTACACCAGCCAAGGTGAAGAAGGTGAGATTGGCTGGATTCCAGCTAAGGTGAAGAAGGTGAAATTGGCTGTTACACCAGCTAAGGTGAAGAAGGTGAGATTGGCTGTTACACCAGCTAAGGTGAAGAAGGTGAGATTGGCTGGAACACCAGCTAAGGTGAAGAAGGTGAGATTGGCTGGAACACCAGCTAAGGTGAAGAAGGTGAGATTGGCTGTTACACCAGCTAAGGTGAAGAAGGTGAGATTGGCTGTTACACCAGCTAAGGTGAAGAAGGTGAGATTGGCTGTTACACCAGCTAAGGTGAAGAAGGTTAGATTGGCTGGAACACCAGCTAAGGTGAAGAAGGTGAGATTGGCTGTTACACCAGCTAAGGAGAAGAAGGTGAGATTGGCTGTTACACCAGCTAAGGTGAAGAAGGTGAGATTGGCTGTTACACCAGCTAAGGTGAAGAAGGTGAGATTGGCTGGAACACCAGCTAAGGTGAAGAAGGTGAATTTGGCTGTTACACCAGATAAGGTGAAGATGGTGAGATTGGCTGTTACACCAGCTAAGGAGAAGAAGGTGAGATTGGCTGTTACACCAGCTAAGGAGAAGAAGGTGAGATTGGCTGTTACACCAGCTAAGGTGAAGAAGGTGAGATTGGCTGTTACACCAGCTAAGGTGAAGAAGGTGAGATTGGCTGTTACACCAGCTAAGGTGAAGAAAGTGAGATTGGCTGTTACACCAGCTACGGTGAAGAAGGTGAGATTGGCTGTTACACCAGCTAAGGTGAAGAAGGTGTGATTGTCTGTTACACCAGCTAAGGAGAAGAAAGTGAGATTGGCTGGAACACCAGCTAAGGCGAAGAAGGTGAGATTGGCTGGAACACCAGCTAAGGTGGAGAAGGTGAGATTGGCTGTTACACCAGCTAAGGTGAAGAAGGTGAGATTGGTTGGAAAACCAGCTAAGGAGAAGAAGGTGAGATTGGCTGGAACACCAGCTAAGGTGGAGAAGGTGAGATTGGCTGTTACACCAGCTAAGGTGAAGAAGGTGAGATTGGCTGTTACACCAGCTAAGGTGAAGAAGTTGAGATTGTCTGTTACACCAGCTAAGGAGAAGAAGGTGATATTGGCTGGAACACCAGCTAAGGAGAAGAAGGTGAGATTGGCTGGAACACCAGCTAAGGTGGAGAAGGTGAGATTGGCTGTTACACCAGCTAAGGTGAAGAAGGTGAGATTGGCTGGAACACCAGCTAAGGTGAAGAAGGTGAGACTCTCTGGAACACCAGATAAGGTGAAGAAGGTGAGATTGGCTGTTACACCAGCTAAGGTGAAGAAGGTGAGATTGGCTGGAACACCAGCTAAGGTGAAGAAGGTGATTCTGGCTGGAACACCAGCTAAGGTGAAGAAGGTGAGATTGGCTGTTACACCAGCTAAGGTGAAGAAGGTGAGATTGGCTGTTACACCAGCTAAGTTGAATAAGGTGAGATTGTCTGGAAGACCAACAAAGTCCCCTGTCCCCGAGGTGAAGAGGACACCTCCAGTCTATGGGTCTGGTCCCCTTGCCAGGGCCCGATATTACCTGGATTGCCATCAATACCTCCATGCTTTGTTTATGAGGTCACACGTGAAGAAGTACAAAGAGGTCATCATCAAGAGGGAAGGTAGTAGAAGTATGTGATAAGAGTGATTGTTTTTTAGACTTGAGATTATAATTCAGTTGATATGCCATACCATATATCTACAATGTAGGATCATAGGTTTGTGTGATTTCTATGTACTTTCAGAGAATGGAGTTAGTGCAGGAAAAAGATGGTCCCTTGTCCCAACTGGTGGAGACAGAGGTCTTTCAGACCTTTTCCTGGAGTGAGACTCTGGCGTGGGCAGAGGAGAAGGCACCTTTGATGACCACCTGTTAGAGGGCAACCCTTCCCCAGGCCAGAAACCTCAAAGTAGACGTCATCAAAGGTAGAGAAATCACCACAATGTGAGGATTAACCCAATATCATGTTCACACTAGATGTCCAATATCAATCATTTCACAATTGACATGTTGTATATAGTTGTACCGTTTCTACAAGTAACTTAGTAAAGTAAGTACGCCTCTGACATGTAAGCCTTGTACGAGACAAAAGACAAAACTAAGAGAAGAAACCTTCTAATGTCTCCTCTTTTCAGAGACGACTTTCAACGTAAGAAGCAGGACCTCCTTGACAGAGGGACATGGATGGTGCTGTCAATGGCCTTGTTCACCAGCAGGCAAAATAAAATGAAGTTTGTACCAACATGCCTGGAGATGGAGCTGTGGAGGGGAGGATGCTGTGAGAAGATATTCTTCACTCTGAACTCCATGGCCATCTGCCTATGTTCTGATGCCACTAGAGGACATGTTAACAGGTTGAGGCTCGGCAATGATACCCAGATCATGAAGTGGAAGAAACAGGTTGAGGTAAGTGTGAGTCTTAAACATATGTAAACACAATTTGATTCAGCCTATTTCATAATATATATTTCATTGAATTTCTCTTGGCAGTTGTAGCTCCCAGGTCTACAGCCAATCAAGGACTAGCTGCCCATCCCCCACTGCTGCTCTCACCCCCCACCCCCCACCCCATCCCCTGACATGCTGGACTCTCAGGTTCTGTTCAATAAATACAGCACAGCACAGTACAGTACAACTTTATTAGTCCATGTTACAGGGAACAAAGGGAATTTGTCTTTCTGAAGGGGTTGATCACAGATCTGCCAGTTCAGATCAAATCCCACGTTTTGTTGTCTGGCTCAGGACTCAAACCAGTGACCTTTCAGTTACTGGACTACTTCTCTAACTTCCACCTCCTAACACTTCTAGCATGGGCTTTCTAGGCAAATGTCCTTTTCCACTATCCCATGTGTGTAGTAAACATGAGTTTGTCTCATGATCTGGTAATGAGGTAGTCCTGCCTTCAACTTCAAAATCAGTGTGACCCTCAGGTCAAGAAGGCATTACCTCTTGGTCTAATGGTCAAGACACTGGTTTTTCCCATGGGACACCTGGGTACGGATCCCGCCCATGAAATGTGCACACCTCTCCCAAGGCACCATTCCACTGCTTCCACCAATGTAGTGTTTTTTTTGCAAACAGCAACGGTGTAATGCCCCTTTCGTCTCAAACCCGGGTCTCCCTGCCCGTAGGCAAACAAATATATTGTAGTGAATTCAGGGGGTAGCCCCAAAAAGGTTTTGAACCTGGGTCCATCAACTGTCAAGCCAACACCTTAAGCGTGTTAGGTTCTAAATGAACCTAGTAAAACTCAGGGACGTTTAGTAAAGCTCAAACCAAGTTTATTCACCCATTGGATCATACAGCTGCACAAGACAAAGAACATATTCACACAAGCACTGGTATTTAACCCTTTCTCCTATGCTGAGCCCCTCCTTCCACATCTGAACAGCAATACACCTCTGTTGCTATCCAGAAGATTAGTGATATATGTTCTTCCTCACTTCATCTAACCTGACCTCTGCCCAAATTGCTCACTCCTCCCCAACTCACGGCTGTCATGTTGACTTGTACCAGACTGTGTCTCTTCTCCTCCAATAGGATCCCTGATGACTAATAATAACATATCCTGACAGAATGGAAACGTTATACATTCCCCTCTCTCCCTCAGTGACATGAATAAGTCTATTTCATGTTTAGAAGTCAGAACCCAACAAGCGCTATGCCAAGAGGTCCGAACCTCTCGATGACAAGCTTAGCTAACGTTGGTTAAACAAAGTGCAGCAAAGCACAGCACAGTACAACTTTATTAGTCCATGGAACAAAGGGAATTTGTCTTTCTGAAGGGGTTGGTCACAGTACTGCCAGTTTTTTTTTAAACAGCAACGGTGTAATGCCCCTTTTGTCTCAAACGCGGGTGTCCCTGCCCGTAGGCAAACAAATATATTGTAGTGAATTCAGGGGGTAGCCCCAAACAGGTTTTGAACCTGGGTCCATCAACTGTCAAGCCAACACTTCAAGCGCTAACCCAAGAGGTCCGAACCTCTCGATGATGTCGCTAGGTGTTGGATTAAGGTCGCTACATTACCCCCTTCCTTGGGGAGAGCATGCCCCCACACTTCTTTATAGCAAGTCTCTCACATGTACACGCCTCTTTGATGGCCTCACAGGCACTATCCCACTTCTGACACCAATGTACCAAATTTTGGGGTAGCTCCAACCGGGACTCGAACCCAGGTCCAGCGACTATCAAGCCAACACCTTATCAATTACACAAAGAGATCAGAAGGTGGTAATTGGTAGGTGTTGGGTTCAGCTTGCTACAGTATATACTTATATAGGGCAATGTGTGATCTGGGAGCGGCAGCACTACCACTAGTGCTCCCGACACAGCCTAACACAATCTTTACCTTCTGAACCTTAAAAACTGACCTAAAGTCAGATACATTTAGACAAACCACCATGTGAGCAGCAAGTGTAGGGTTAATGGAGTGAAGTGGGGGATGGGTAGGACCACCAGTATCAACTATATGTCTATGAATGCATTACTATTAATGCAGTACTAAAACGGATGGATGCTCTTCATCAACACCATCTCACCTGTGAAACTAGATATCAGCAATCAATCAACAAGACTAATGAAATGGAGCAAATGAAGACATTAGAACTGCTAAAGGTCAGATATTATATTCTGACACCAATTTCCTACTGGTAGATTTTGTACATGATCTGTCAATCCTGAGAGCAACGCTCTCTCTCCTCCTCTTCCCCCCATCTCTCTTTGCTGGGGTGAAGTTTCCCCCTAGATACAGATCTAGGATCAGCTTCCCCTCCCCCAAACCTAACAAGGATCATTAGTGGGAGGAATTTAAACCTGATCCAAAGCCAGTGTCTATTTGGGAAACGTGTCCCCTCCCCCACAACTCTACATGTGTATGCGGCTTCCTCCATCTCACCATGTTCACAAAGAAAATGGCAGTGTATTTCAGCTGTAAGTATTTTGAAGTTACTAGCTATATTATTTGAATTGAATTTACCTAGCTTCATAATTATTCAACCAGTAGAGAGGCCTCTGTGTAGTTGGAGAAAAATACTCTTTACCCCAGGTCTCCTTGAGATGACCAGTAGAGGTCTCTGTTAGTTGGAGAAAAATACTATTTACCCCAGGTCTCCTTGAGATGACCAGTAGAGGTCTCTGTTAGTTCGAGAAAAATACTCTTTACCCCAGGTCTCCTGGAGATGACCAGTAGAGGTCTCTGTTAGTTGGAGAAAAATACTATTTACAGATGAGCTTTGGGTTTCTAGGTATGTTTAGTCCCAGGTAAGTTAAGTGATCATGCACCACTTTAAATGGTATCCTCTCTAGCTCACTTGTTGTAAAATTAACTGAGATACACATGAGGTCACTTTTTCCCCAATGTATTGAATTTCCAGATAGTTTGCCAAATGAATTGATTAAGTCTAGTAGGTTAGGGACAGAGGCTACTGGGTCTGAGGTATAAAAGCACATCGTCTGCATATAACGAAATGATGCTTTCTATGTTTCCTACTTTAAGACCTTGGATATTAGGATGATCCCTTATTTGTATCGCCAGGGGGTTCAAGGGAGACAGCAGAGCAGAGGACTGAGTGGGCAACCCTGCTGGACAGATCTAGGTAGTTCAAAGGGACTGGATTTGTCTCTGTTGGTCAGAATAGAGGATGTTGGGCAGGCGATCTCCTCCAGTCACATGTCATTCCCTTTTGTTTTATGGCAGACTCATATGAAATAATATGACCTCTCATAACCACTTGAAAAGGGTCCTATAGTGTAGAATCAGATACCACTCCTGTGTCATTAGTCTTTGGCTTGGATGCATATTTGATGTGGTTGAAATACTGTCATCTTTTTGATGCTGATAAAGACAGGGGCCGTCTGTTAAGGTGCTAACTGCACAGTGTAGCTACAGGTTATACACTGAGTGGACTAAATATTCACAACACTGTTATGACCAGTTTCTCTGGTACCTCGTACTTCAGGATGTAAGAGTAGTCGACCACTTAGATGGAGAGTTGATTCATTGTTATTTAATGGTTACAGTACTGGGATTCAATGACAAGCGGTACAGGGCGTAGCCCTCTTGTCATCTGAATGATCATAGAAAACCTCTCGGTTTATATAATGCTCTCTGAGCTACTTCCATCTCACAGTTGCCAACCATTATTGAGTGTCACTCATCTCCTACAATAGATCCCCGTACATAGTATCGTGTGGCACCTAGCCAGGCCATTCCATCACATACTCCTTCTAAGATTAGCAACAGTGGCCCCCTAATCTATCTTGGCACGCCCGACCTTCTGGCCCCCATCCGTGACCGACACAACACATGGCGTGTCCTTCTCCTCTCTCTCACCTACAGCTGATGACTTTAAAGACATTAATAAAATGCTGTATCAAAAGACGTTATATCAAACACCTTCCTAATATTGAGTTACCTCCCCACTTTTTGCCCTCAGAACAGCCTCAATTCGTCGGGGCATGGACTCTACAAGGTGTTGGAGCGTTCCACAGGGATGCTGGCCCATGTTGACGTCAATTCTTCCCACAGTTGTGTCAAGTTGGCTGGATGTCCTTTGTGTGGTGTACCATGAGCGTGAAAAACCCAGCAGCGTTGCAGTTCTTGACACAAACCGGTGTGCCTGGCACCTACTACCATACCCCGTTTGAAGCCACTTAAATATTCTGTCTTGCCCATTCACCCTCTGAATGGCACACACACACAATCCATGTCTCAATTGTCTCCAGGCTGAAACATCCTTCTTTAACCTGTCCCGTCCCCTTCATCTACAAGTGACATCAATAAGGGATCATAGCTTTCACCTGGATTCACCTGCTCAGTCTGTCATGGAAAGAGCAGGTGTCCTTGAAGTTTTGTCCACTTAAGTGTAAATTGCACAATCATGATACATTTATGGATTTTTCTTATGTAGTCTATTGTTTTCTCTGTGTTGAACCTGCCTGCCACCCACCCGCCTGGGGACTGTGGGTTATGAGACAACCCCCGCATCACTAGCTTGCATGTTCTGCAGCCTTGTAGAGATAGGGAGGGGATGACTGGGAGGCAGGTTGGCATTTATTGTCATGAATCTTGCCCTGGAGGCAGTTCTGCAAAGTGGTCACTAGCTGGCACAGGTATAAAGTAATAATATCTGATTTTAATGCTAACCTTAACCTCACTGCTAATCCTTACTTTAAATTAAGACCATAAAACAAAATTATTTTCCACAAATGTTTACGATATAGCCAATTTTGACTATGCAGCTGGCATATCTAGAGGAAATTGGGCAGTTCTGCCTACAGGGCAAAATTCATGACAAAAGTCAACCTGGGACTGGGAGAGGACAATGTAAAATCGATAACGAAATTGTTTTGACTATTAACGTGCTTTTTATTATGAAAAGTACAATATATCCATGTACAATTGTACAGTTATGGAACATATGTCCATATACAATTGTACAATTTGTTTTTCAACATAAAAGACATACAAAAAATTATCACATTGGTATTTCAACAGTGTTATTGTAAGAGTGTAAATGTTTAAACAGAGGATACATCTAAAACAGTATAAAAAAAAGTGCAGTATGTTCTGAGTATGTTACCTTAACGTCAACTCATAACGTCCCACTATAACTTCATGGGAGTCTAGTGGAAAGACTGCATGTTGTTTTGGGTGGATTCATCAACATTTGCAGAATATTCCTGTAATGTCAGATGGCATCTTGTCAGATGGCAACAGCCTAGTCGGCTGCAGACACTCATAAGGAGTTCATGTAGTTTATTTGCCATTTGCAGGTATTAAAAGTAATACATGCATTGGAATTCCTTGTTGGAGCTCATATAGGACAGTACATACCAGTGGAGGCTGCTGAGGGGAGGACGGCTCATAATAATGGCTGGAACGGAGCCAATTAAATGGCATCAAACACATGGAAACCATGTATTTGATGTATTTGTTACCATTCCACTCAATCCGCTCCAGCCATTACAAGCCTGTCCTCCCCAACTAAGGTCCCACCAACCTCCTACAAACAGTAAAATATATCATAAGAACATCAATGAAAAATGCAAAGTGGTAAAAGATCATAAAAGGAAAACAATTTCAGTGATGTTCTAAAAGTCTGATGGAAACAGTTTAGGTTGCTTGATTTAACAGGCAGATAGAACTGGGATAGAAGCTGTTCTGGAACCTGGGATCCAGAAACTGCCTAGCAACCACTGGTCCTCACTAGACTGGTGCCCTGCATGTCTATTTGTTCATTGGAGTTTATCAGGTGTTGAAGTGATGTCTGTGTTTGTTGGACACTTAGTGCTGGAATGAGGAGTCTGTTTGTTCCCAATTCTATCAGAAATGATGGTCCTCATTTGAAGGTCCTGAGTCAAGGTCCTCACTATTATACAAAGATGTGTGAGTGTGTGTCCAGTGTGTGTGTGTATCCAGAGTGTGTGTGTGTGTGTGTGTGTCCAGTGTGTGTGTGTGTGTGTGTGTGTGTGTGTCCAATATGTGTGTGTGTGTCTCCTGTGTGTGTGTCCAGTGTGTGTGTGTGTCCAGTGTGTGTGTGTGTGTGTCCAGTGTGTGTGTGTGTGTCCAGTGTATGTGTGTGTCCAGTGTTTTTGTGTGTCTCCTGTGTGTGTCCAGTGTGTGTGTGTACCCAGTGTGTGTGTGTCCAGTGTTTGTGTGTCCAGCATGTGTGTGTGTGTGTGTGTGTGTGTGTGCCCAGTGTGTGTGTGTGTGTGTACCCAGTGTGTGTGTCCAGTGTGTAGGTTTGTGTGTGTGTTTGTGTGTCCTGTGTGTGTGTGTGTGTGTCCGGTGTGTGTGTGTGTCCGGTGTGTGTGTCCAGTGTGTGTGTGTGTCCGGCGTGTGTGTCTCCATTGTGTGTGTGTGTGTGTGTGTGTGTGTATGTGTCCAGTGTGTGTGTGTGTGTGTCCAGTGTGAGTTTGTGTGTGTGTGTCCAGTGTGTGTGTGTGTGTGTCCTGTGTGTGTGTCCAGTGTGTGTGTGTGTGTTTGTGCAGTGTGTGTGTGTGTGTGTGTGTCAGTGTGTGTCCAGTTTATGTGTGTTTGTGCAGTGTGTGTGTGTGTGTGTGTCCAGTGTGTGTCCAGTTGTTGTGTGTGTGTGTGTGTGTGTGTGTGTGTGTGTTTGTGCAGTGTGTGTGTGTGTGTGTGTGTGTGTGTCCAGTGTGTGTCCAGTGTGAGTGTGTGTGTGTGTGTGTGTCCAGTGTGTGTGTGTGTGTGTCCAGTGTGAGTGTGTGTGTCCAGTGTGTGTGTGTGTGTGTGTCCTGTGTGTGTGTCAGTGTGTGTGTGTGTGTGTGTGTGTGTGTTTGTGCAGTGTGTGTGTGTGTGTGTGTCCAGTGTGTGTGTGTGTGTGTGTGTGTCCAGTGTGTGTCCAGTTAGTGTGTGTGTGTGTGTTTGTGCAGTGTGTGTGTGTGTGTCCAGTGTGTGTGTGTTTGTGTGTGTTCAGTGTGTTCAGTGTGTGTGTGTGTGTGTGTGTTCAGTGTTACCATGGTTATTATTTACAGGGACAATGAGGAGTCAACATTAACCCTAAACCCTGGATAGAGGGGCTCAGTGAATGTGGAGTGGAATGTGTTCAGGTGGGTCATTGTGTTAGAGGAGACTCTGTAGAAGGACAGAGTGCCGGCTGGCCAGTCCAGATACACTCCTACTCTGTGGGAGCTGGAGGAGGGGACGTCTATGGTAGTGGACTTATTATTGTGACAGGCAGAGTAACTGTTGTCAGAGCAGAACAGACTCCAGGACTTGTCATTCCATCCAATCCTACAGTCATAACCCCCTCCTCTCCTGCTGATTCCTTTATATGCCACTCCTATAACAGCCCCTCCTCCACTCCACTCTACCTCCCAGTAACAGCGCCCAGTCAGACCCTCTCTACACAGCACCTGACTATAGACCTCAAATCTCTCTGGGTGATCAGGATACGGCTGCTTCTCTCTCCTACGTGTCACCTTTCTGTTCTCCTCAGACAGAGAGAGGTCTCTGTTTACTGTGTTTGGGTCCAGTGTGAGATCACAGACATCTGATGGATGAAACCAGACACAATATTAGAAATCATCATCATTCAATTTAGAATGTTAACTCACTTTTCACTAATTCATTTAATGTAGATGTTTCTAGGTATCGAAAGGAGAAGTTAAGGTAACTTGAGACTTGTTGAATGATCATATGTTATACTGTATGGTAATATAAAACACACTTATTCCCATTAATTACACACACACACACACACATCCTGAACACACACACACAATATTAAAAATCATCATCATCCTGAACACACACTCATCCTGAACAACACACACACACACACACACACACACACACACACACACACACACACACACTGGACACACACACACACACACACTGTCACACACACACACACACACACACACACACACATCCTGAACACACACACACATCCTGAACACACACACACACACACACATCCTGAACACAAACACACAAACACACTGAACACACACACACACACACACACACAACACACGCACACACACAACACACTCACACACATCCTGAACACACACACCCTGAACACACACACACACACACACACACACACACACACACCTGTATGCATGCAAGCATGAATACACACACACACACACACACACACACATTTCTAATGTAACAGGAACACGCCACACACACACACACACACAGACACACACATTGTCAAAGCAACTCTTAGTAAACTTTGGTGTCCCTGATTTGTGCTTCTGTAGAACTACAGCTGATATTTAATATGACCAAGTAAGTAATGATGGTGGTCTTTGACTTTACTTGAATTAAGACTTATTCTTAGTCATATTCTTCACAGCAGTCAACACTCACATTTTCTAAGTCCAGGTTTCATTGTGTTCTCTCCACCATGTTCCACACTGTAGCGGTAAGCAGAAGAACAGACAGTCATTGAGGGATACACCTGAACTCACACACAAACACAAACACACACACACACACACACACACACACACACACACACACACACACACACACACACACACACACACACACACACACACACAGTCAGTATATACATTTGTCCAAGTGTGTGTGTGTGTCCACTGTTTGTGTCCTGTGTGTGTGTGTGTGTGTGTCCAGTGTGGGTCCAGTGTGTGTCTGTCCAGTGTGTGTGTATGTCAAGTGTGTGTGTGTATGTCAAGTGTGTGTGTTTGTGTGTCCAGTATGTGTGTGTGTGTGTGTCCAGTGTGTGTGTGTGTTCAGTGTGTTTGTCCAGTGTGTGTGTGTGTCCAGTGTGTGTGTGTGTGTGTGTGTGTGTCCAGTGTGTGTGTGTGTGTGTGTGTGTGTGTGTGTGTGTGTGTGTGTGTGTGTGTTTGCCCAGTGTGTGTATGTGTGTCCAGTGTGTGTATGTCTAGTGTGTGTGTGTGTGTGTGTGTGTGTGTCTAGTGTATGTGTGTGTGTCTAGTGTTTGTGTGTGTGTCCAGTGTGTGTGTGTCCAGTGTTTGTGTTTGTGTGTCCAGTGTGTGTGTTTACAGTGTGTGTGTGTGTGTGTGTGTCCAGTGTGAGTAAGTCTGTGTGTTTGTCCAGTGTGTTTTTGTGTGTGTCCGCTGTGTGTCCAGTGTGTGTGTGTGTGTGTGTGTGTGTGTGTGTGTGTGTGTGTGTGTGTGTGTCCAGTGTGTTTGTGTGCGTGTGTGTCCAGTGTGCGTGTGTGTGTGTGTGTCAGTGTGTGTACTGATACAGACACACACACACACATCCTGAACACACGCACACACACAGGACAAACAAACACACACACACACTGGACACACACAGATACACACACACACACACAGGACAAACACACACACACACACCGGACACACACACACACACACTGGACACACACACACACTGGACACACACACACACACAAACACACTGGACACACACACACACATTGGACACACACAGACACACACACACACACAGGACAAACACACACACACACACCGGACAGACACACACACACACTGGACACACTGCACACACTGCGACACACACACACACACACACACACACACACACACACACACACACACACACACACACACACACACACACACACACACACAGACAGACACACACACACAGACACACACACACACACACACACACACACACAGTCTTTACATAACTTAGTCCAAGTGGTGGTCAGAATGTTTGTCTTAACTAGCCTGATAACTCCAACATGGCTGAAATGAACATTGACATAAACCCTCTACATACTTGAGTTTCTCCAGTCTGCAGTGTGGATCCTCCAGTCCAGCAGAGAGCAGTCTGACTCCTGAGTCTCCTGGGTGATTGTAGCTCAGGTCCAGCTCTCAGGTGTGAAGGGTTTGACTTCAGAGCTGAGACCAGAGAAGCACAGCCTTCCTCTGTGACTAGACAGCCTGACAGCCTGCAAAGAGTCAAATCATATTACAGTTTTTTCCAACTGCTTACACACAAAATCTTTTCATGTCACACGATTTTTGAAACCTCTCACTCAAAGTGCAAAACTACACACAAAATCTCCAAAACCATAAGCTATTTCTCAGCCTTTGACTCAGTTGTCAATTGCATAAAACACTTTTTTCAAAACACTACACACAATTCTCTACCTAAAACACAAAAATCTAACAGGAAGTGACTTGCTTTCCTTTTCCAAACACAACCAATCAAAATGCTACACTTATTCACCAGGGTCAAACACACTCTCCTCACATGTTCAAACACTAATTACTTAACTGATCACTAACCAATCACTGCTTTACTGTAGTATAGGACTGTTTTGAACAATGGATGCCAACAATGGACAGAGAGCAAGAGGAGTAGGAGGGAGAGGCAGGGGACAACAACGAGACAAATTCAAAGACGAATAGTTGGAAGAGGAGGAGTAGGAGGTAGAGGAAGAGGAAGAGGAAGAGGAAGAAGAGGACGAGGGCAAAGAAGAGAAGGAAGGAGAGCCATCTCTGATGAGATTAGGGCAACACTTGTTGATCATGTGATCAACCACGGTTTGACCATGAGAGAGGCTGGACTGAGAGTCCAGCCCAACTTGAGTCGATTTACAGTGGCGTCCATAATTCGAACCTTCAGAAATGAGAACAGGTATGCAACTATCTAATGACTATTTTAGCATTACAGTTTTTTCCAACTGCTTACACACAAAATATTTTCATGTCACACGATTTTTGAAACCTCTCACTCAAAGTGCAAAACTACACACCAAATCTCCAAAACCATAAGCTATTTCTCAGCCTTTGACTCAGTTGTCAATTACATAAAACACTTTTTTCAAAACACTACACACAATTTTCTACCTAAAGCACAACAATCTAACAGGAAGTGACTTGCTTTCCTTTTCCAAACACAACCAATCAAAATGCTACACTTATTCACCAGGTCACACACACACTCCTCACATTTGCAAACACTAATTGCTTAACTGATCACTAACCTATCACTGCTTTACTGTAGTATAGGCCTATAAATAGGTCAAAGGTCAGATTACCTGTTTTGAACAATGGATGCCAACAATGGACGGAGAGCAAGAGGAGTAGGAGGGAGAGGCAGGGGACAACAACGAGGACAAATTCAAAGACGAAGAGTTGGAAGAGGAGGAGGAGGAGGAGGAGGAGGAGGAGGAGGAAGAGGAAGAGGAAGAGGAAGAAGAGGACGAGGGCAAAGAAGAGAAGGAAGGAGAGCCATCTCTGATAAAAATAGGGCAACACTTGTTGATCATGTGATCAACCACAGTTTGACCATGAGAGAGGCTGGACTGAGAGTCTATTTACAGTGGCGTCGATAATCCAAACCTTCAGAAATGAGAACAGGTATGCAACTATATAATGACTATTTTAGCATTACAGTAATGTACTGTAAAATACGTATGACTGCATAGTATTGCATAAACATTTGTAACTCTAAGCCATCCATTTACTGCACTGCATTGAATGAATGAGGTTGGTTATCATGCTGTACTACATTTATTTGTACATTGTTTACAGTTCCTATGCTGAACACATACTGTGTTTGAATTCTGTACAAGTGGAAAGGCAAAGACATCATGGAGGACGAGGACGCTTGTTTACAGATGTACAAGAGACTGCAATTATAAATATGGTTTTGGCCAACAATGCAATTAGGATTCGAGAGATAAGAGAGCATATCTTGAATAATGACACCATATTTAACAACATCAATGCTGTAAGCCTGTCAACCATACAACGCATCCTCCAACGGCACCAAGTGACGATGAAACAACTTTACAAGGTGCCATTTGAGAGAAACTCTGACAGAGTCAAGAATCTGCGACATGACTTTGTAGAGGTATGTATGCAACACTACTTCCAGTACTTCAGACATACCATATTTACTCATCTGTATATCCTTTTGTCTGTTACAGAGAGTATTGGAGATGGATGCCCATGTAATTCGCCATGAATTTATTTATGTGGATGAGGTTGGCTTCAACCTCACCAAAACCAGGCGCCGCGGAAGAAATGTAATAGGACAGAGGGCAATTACCAATGTCCCTGGACAGCGTGGGGGTAATATAACTATGTGTGTTGCCATCACTCAAAACGGGGTCCTCCATCACAATGCCACACTGGGTCCGTACAACACCGGCCACATGCTCACTTTTCTGGATGCAATTTACACAATGCTTGTCCCTGATCCAGATAAGGAGCCTGCTAGATTTGTGGTTATATGGGACAGTGTTAGTTTTCACCGGGCTGTTCTGGTCCAAAACTGGTTTGCCACCCCATCCACAATTTGTAGTTTTGCACCTACCCCCCATATTCACCTTTTCTACATCCCATAGAGGGAATTCTTCTCAGCCTGGCGCTGGAAAGTGTATGATTGCCAACCCTATGCCCGCATGCCGCTTCTCCAGACAATGGATGACGCATGTGGGGACATAGAGGTTGCCTCTGTCCAAGGTTGGATATGCCATGCTAGGAGATACTTCCCTTGATGTTTGGCAAGAGAAAACTTATCTTGTGATGTGGGCGAAGTATTGTGGCCAGACCCAGCCCGGAGAAGAGATGAAGCGTAGCTTAGCACTGGTGATTGCCCCCCCCCCCCCTACCAATTCCTGGACTGCCCCCCCGGGATCCCACACAGACAATTGTGTTCTTTACTGTATTCTAAAGAATATACTTTTGGTTTACATATGTTTATGGTTTTGTTGTATGCTACTGTATGCTACTGTTTGGCCTAATAAATATTTTCTGTTTCTACATTGCATTGGTGTTTACAGTGTACTTGTTACCCCTCTCAGCAGATTACTTTCCCTGTAGAACATTGTATTGAAATGTAGATATAAGCCTATGAAAGACCAAAGAGCTTTAGATTTAGAACAACAGTGTTTACATGGTATATCCAAAAATTTACTATTATGAAATAAGTGTTTGCCATTTGATGCAAATGCTTCATTCTGACATGTGTTTATGGCATTTTGAATGCAGGGTTACATTTCGAAGGCGATGTGAGGCATTTTGCATTTTGTGTGTGCAGTTTTGTCAATTGTGTGTAGAGTTTTGAAAAAAGGAGACATAGTTTTGAAAACGTGTGTAAGCAGTTGGAAAAAACTGTAAAGTAATGTACTGTAAAATACGTATGACTGCATAGTATTGCATAAACATTTGTAACTCTAAGCCATCCATTTACTGCACTGCATTGAATGAATGAGGTTGGTTATCATGCTGTACTACATTTTTGTGTACATTGTTTACAGTTCCTATGCTGAACACATACTGTGTTTGAATTTTGTACAGAGTGGAAAGGCAAAGACATCATGGAGGACGAGGAAGCTTGTTTACAGATGTACAGGAGACTGCAATTATAAATATGGTTTTGGCCAACAATGCAATTAGGATTTGAGAGATAAGAGAACATATCTTGAATAATGACACCATATTTAACAACATCAATGCTGTAAGCCTGTCGACCATACAACACATCCTCCAACGGCACCAAGTGACGATGAAACAACTTTACAAGGTGCCATTTGAGAGAAACTCTGACAGAGTCAAGAATCTGCGAAAAACGGGGTCCTCCATCACAATGCCATACTGGGTCCGTACAACACCGGCCATATGCTCACTTTTCTGGATGCAATTTACACAATGCTTGTCCCTGATCCAGATCAGGAGCCTGCTAGATTTGTGGTTATATGGGACAATGTTAGTTTTCACCGGGCTGTTCTGGTCCAAAACTGGTTT
Organism: Coregonus clupeaformis; assembly: GCF_020615455.1. NCBI lineage: Eukaryota > Metazoa > Chordata > Actinopteri > Salmoniformes > Salmonidae > Coregonus > Coregonus clupeaformis. The sequence goes on from NW_025534063.1 coordinate 248,937, forward strand.
GCCACCCATCCACAATTTGTAGTTTTGTACCTACCCCCATATTCACCTTTTTCTAAATCCCATAGAGGAATTCTTCTCAGCCTGGCGCTGGAAAGTGTATGATCGCCAACCCTATGCCCGCATGCCGCTTCTCCAGGCAATGGAGGACGCATGTGGGGACATAGAGGTTGCCTCTGTCCAAGGTTGGATACGCCATGCTAGGAGATACTTCCCTCGATGTTTGGCAAGATAAAACGTATCTTGTGATGTGGACGAAGTATTGTGGCCAGACCCAGCCCGGAGAAGAGATGAAGCGTAGCTTAGCACTGGTGACTGCCCCCCTACCAATTCCTGGACTGCCCCCGGGACCCCACACACACAATTGTGTTCTTTATTGTATTCTAAAGAATATACTTTTGGTTTACATATGTTTATGGTTTTGTTGTATGCTACTGTATACAACAGTAATGTTTGGCCTAATAAATATTTTCTGTTTCTACATTGCATTGGTGTTTACAGTGTACTTGTTACCCCTCTCAGCAGATTACTTTCACTGTAGAACATTGTATTGAAATGTATATATAAGCCTATGAAAGACCAAAGAGCTTTAGATTTAGAACAACAGTGTTTACATGGTATATCCAAAAATTTACTATTATGAAAGAAGTGTTTGCCATTTGATGCAAATGCTTCATTCTGACATGTGTTTATAGCATTTTGAATGCAGTGTTACATTTTGAAGGAGATGTGAGGCATTTTGCATTTTGTGTGTGCAGTTTTGGGAATTGTGTGTAGAGTTTTGAAAAAAGGAGACATCGTTTTGAAAACGTGTGTAAGCAGTTGGAAAAAACTGTAAAACCACACTGCTATTCTTTGGTGGTCAAAATAGTGGCAGTATATTTTTTCTACATATTAAGATACATCAGTGTCCTGAAACCTGCCATATCTATTCATAAATGAATGTATCATTATTAGAAATTATCATAATATTGTTTGTAGAGAGAAACATGTATAGTACAAATATTTGAGTAGACTGACCAGAGCAGTTTAAAAAGCAGTATCAGTCAAAAGACAGACAGTGAGGTATCAGATTTAGATTCTATTGAGTATACAGTCCACACCATATCTATTTTGACAGTGAAGCTAACATTTTAAATGTGGCTCTATACTCCAACATTTTGGATTTGAGATCAAATGTTTCATATGAGGTGACAGTATATAATGTCACCTTTTATTTGAGGGTATTTTAATACATATCCGTTTCACCATTTAGAAATTAAAGCACTTTTTTCTGTGAGTAGATAACATGTTTCTAAACACTACTGAATTAATCCTGATGATGACATGATTAAGACAAATCATGAATGAATCATGAACAATAATGAGTGAGAAAGTTACAGAGGCTACAACAAAACATGCTAACCTCTCACCATTACCAATAACAGAGGGGGTATGATCCTTGTTCCTCTGTAACTTTCTCATTCATCATCATTCACGATTCATTCATGATTATTCATAATCATGGTAGCATCCACATTAATGTAGAAGTGTTCAGAAACATCTTCTATTCTTACTGACAATACAAGTGAAGTGACTCCAAAATGACAGGACATTATTCACCATTCAGTTTCTATTGGGAAAAACATCATCCAAAACACAACCAAGACAAACTGCAAATCTATTCAACAAGATTGTAGAATCACAAGCTTGATGTAATCACTGCAGGTAAGGAATATGGGACCAAATACTAAACTTATGACTACTTTAATACAATATAAGTGAATAGGTCCAAATTATTACGACTTTTTCAAATGGGAGAACTAGACACATAAAGTGCTTTCATTTCTAAACAGTAACACAGATATGTATGAAAATATCATCAAATAAAAGGTGACATTATATACTGTCACCTAATATGAAACATTATATCTCAAATCCAAAATGCTGGAGCATAGCACCAAATTTAAAACTGTAAGCTTCACTGTCCAAACACATATGGTGTGGACTATGTGTGCCTGGTAAACACATGTGGATCTGGTGAACAGTTATCACTTGTTGACCAACTACAGGAATACTGACCTCAGAGTCTCCAGTTTACAGTGGGGATTCCCCAGGACAGCAGAGAGCAGCTTCACTCCTGAATCCTTCAGGTCATTGTTACTCAGATCCAGCTCTCTCCGGTGTGAGGGGTTTGACCTCAGAGCTGAGACCAGAGAAGCACAGCCTTCCTCTGTGACTAGACAGCCTGACAGCCTGCAAAGAGTCAAATCATATTAAAACCACACTGCTATTCTTTGGTGTGAAAATATATTCTTTCAACATTTTCAGATACATCAGAGTCCTGAAACCTGCCATATCTATTCATATATGTATATATACACACTACTACCAGTCAAAGGTTTGGACACACCTACACATTCAAGGGTTTTTCTTTATTTTTTACATTGTAGAATAATAGTGAAGACATCAAAACTATGATATAACACATATGGAATCATGTAGTAACAGAAAAAGTGTTAAATTAATCCAAATATATTTTATATTTGAGATTCTTCAAATAGCCACCCTTTGCCTTGATGACAGCTTTGCACACTCTTGGCATTCTCTCAACCAGCTTCATGAGGTAGTCACCTGGAATGCATTTCAATTAACAGGTGTGCCTTCTTAAAAGTTAATTTGTGGAATTTCTTTCCTTCTTAATGTGTTTGAGCCAATCAGTTGTGTTGTGACAAGGTAGGGGGGTATACAGAAGATAGCCCTATTTGGTAAAAGACCAAGTCCATATTATGGCAAGAACAGCTCAATAAGCAAAGAGAAATGACAGTCCATCATTACTTTAAGACATGACGGCCAGTCAATACGGAACATTTCAACAACTTTGAAAGTTTCTTCAAGTGCAGTCGCAAAAAACATCAAGCGCTATGATGAAACTGGCTCTCATGAGGACCGCCACAGGAATGGAAGACCCAGAGTTACCTCTGCTGCAGAGGATAAGTTCATTAGAGTTACCAGCCTCAGAAATTGCAGCCCAAATAAATGCATCACAGAGTTCAAGTCACAGACACATCTCAACATCAACTGTTCAGAGGGGACTGTGTGAATCAGGCCTTCATGGTCGAATTGCTGCAAAGAAATCACTACTAAAGGACACCAATAATAAGAAGAGACATGCTTGGGCCAAGAATCACGAGCAATGGACATTAGACCTGTGGACATTTGTCCTTTGGTCTGGAGTCCAAATGGGAGATTTTTGGTTCCAACCGCCGTGTCTTTGTGAGAAGCGGTGTGGGTGAACGGATGATCTCTGCATGTGTAGTTCCCACCGTAAAGCATAGAGGAGGAGGTGTTATGGTGTGGGGGTGCTTTGCTGGTGACACTGTCTGTGATTTATTTAGAATTCAAGGCACACTTAACCAGCATGGCTACCACAGCATTCTGCAGCAATACGCCATCCCATCTGGTTTGGGCTTAGTGGGACTATCATTTGTTTTTCAACAGGACAATGACCCAATACACCTCCAGGCTGTGTAAGGGCTATTTTACCAAGAAGGAGAGTGATGGAGTGCTGCATCAGATGACCTGGCCTCCACAATCCCCCGACCTCAACCCAATTGAGATGGTTTGGGATGAGTCGGACGGCATAGTGAAGGAAAAACAGCTAACAAGTGCTCAGCATATGTGGGAACTCCTTCAAGACTGTTGGAAAAGCATTCCAGGTGAAGCTGGTTGAGAGAATGCCAAGAGTGTGCAAAGCTGTCATCAAGACAAAGGGTGGCTATTTGAAGAATTTCAAATATAAAATATATTTTCATTTGTTTAACACTTTTTTGGTTACTACATGATTTCATATGTGTTATTCCATAGCTTTAATGTCTTCACTATTATTTTACAATGTAAACATTTTAAAAATAAAGAAAAACCCTTGAATGAGTAGATGTGTCCAAACCTTTGACTGGTACTGTTTATAAATTAATTAATGTATCATTATTAACAGTAGATAACATGTTTCTAAACACTACTAAATTATCCTTGTGTGTGTGTGTGTGTGTGTGTGTCCAGTGTGTGTGTGTTCAGTGTGTGTGTGTCTGTCCAGAGTGTGTGTGTATGTGTGTGTGTCCAGTGTGTGTGTGTGTCCAGTGTGTGTGTGTGTCCTGTGTGTTTGTGTCCTGTGTGTGTGTGTCCAGTGTGTGTCCAGTGTGTGTGTGTTCATTGAGTGATACAGGAATACTGACCTCAGAGTCTCCAGTTTACAGTGGGGATTCCCCAGTCCAGCAGAGAGCAGCTTCACTCCTGAATCCTTCAGGTCATTGTTACTCAGGTCCAGCTCTCTCAGGTGTGAGGGGTTTGACTTCAGAGCTGAGACCAGAGAAGCACAGCCTTCCTCTGTGACTAGACAGCCTGACAGCCTGTAAAGATTAAAATCATATTAAAACCACACTACTATTCGTTGGTGTTGAGTCATTTTCTTTCTAAGTGAGTAGATTACATGTTTCTAAACACTACTAAAGTAATCCTGATGATGCCAAGATTGAGAAAGATCATGAATGAATCATGAATAATAATGAGTGAGAAAGTTACAGAGGCTACAACAAAATATGCTAACCTCTCACCATTACCTTCAAATAAAAGATGACATTCTGTACTGTTGCCTAATATGAAACATTCTATCTCAAATCCAAAATGATGGAGCATAGAACCAAATTTTAAACTGTAAGCATCACTATCCAAACACATATGGTGTGGACTATGTGTGCCTGGTAAACACATGTGGATTTTTTATTTATTTTATTTATTTCACCTTTATTTAACCAGGTAAGCCAGTTGAGAACAGGTTCTCATTTACAACTGCGACCTGGCCAAGACAAAGCAAAGTAGTGCAACAAAAACAACACAGAGTTACATATGGGGTAAAAAAAAACATAAAGTCAGAAATACAACAGAAAATATATATACAGTGTGTGCAAATGTAGCAAGTTATGGAGGTAAGGCAATAAATAGGCTGTAGTGCAGAATAATTACAATAGTATTAACACTGGAATGCTAGATGTGCAAGAGATTATGTGCAAATAGAGATACTGGGGTGCAAAAGAGCAAATTAAATAACAATATAGGGATGAGGTAGTTGGGTGGGCTAATTTCAGATGGGCTGTGTACAGGTGCAGTGATCGGTAAGGTGCTCTGACAACTGATGCTTAAAGTTATTGAGGGAGATAAGAGTCTCCAGCTTCCAGAGATTTTTGCAATTCGTTCCAGTCATTGGCAGCAGAGAACTGGAAGGAATGGCGGCCAAAGGAGGTGTTGGCTTTGGGAATGACCAGTGAGATATACCTGCTGGAGCGCAGACTACGGGTGGGTGCTGCTATGGTGACCAATGAGCTAAGATAAGGCGGGGATTTGCCTAGCAGTGATTTATAGATGGCCTGGAGCCAGTGGGTTTGACGACGAACATGTAGTGAGGACCAGCCAACAAGAGCGTACAGGTCACAGTGGTGGGTAGTGTATGGGGCTTTGGAGACAAAACGGATGGCACTGTGATAGACTACATCCAATTTGCTGAGTAGAGTGTTGGAGGCTATTTTATAAATGACATCGCCGAAGTCAAGGATCGGTAGGATAGTCAGTTTTACGAGGGCATGTTTGGCAGCATGAGTGAATGAGGCTTTGTTGCGAAATAGGAAGCCGATTCTAGATTTAACTTTGGATTGGAGATTCTTTATGTGAGTCTGGAAGTTGAGTTTACAGTCTAACCAGACACCTAGATATTTGTAGTTGTCCACATACTCTAGGTCAGACCCGTCGAGAGTGGTGATTCTAGTCGGGTGGAGCGGGTGCTAGCAGCGTTCGATTGAAAAGCATGCATTTAGTTTTACTAGTGTTTAAGAGCAGTTGAAGGCTACTGAAGGATTGTTGTATGGCATTGAAGCTCGTTTGGAGGTTTGTTAACACAGTGTCCAATGAAGGGCCAGATGTATACAAAATGGTGTCGTCTGCGTAGAGGTGGATCTGAGAGTCACCAGCAGCAAGAGCGACATCATTGATATACACGGAGAAAAGTGTCGGCCCAAGAATTGAACCCTGTGGCACCCCCATAGAGACTGCCATAGGTCCAGACAACAGGCCCTCGATTTGACACACTGAACTCTATCTGAGAAGTAGTTGGTGAACCAGGCGAGGCAGTCGTTTGAGAAACCAAGGCTATTTAGTCTGCCAATAAGAATGCGGTGGTTGACAGAGTCGAAAGCCTTGGCCAGGTCGATGAAGACGGCTGCACAGTACTGTCTATTATCAATCGCGGTTATAATATCGTTTAGGACCTTGAGCGTGGCTGAAGTGCACCCGTGACCAGCTCGAAACCGGATTGCATAGCGGAGAAGGTACGGTGGTATTCGAAATGGTCGATGATCTGTTTATTAACTTGGCTTTCGAATACTTTCGAAAGGCAGGGCAGGATGGATATAGGTCTGTAGCAGTTTGGATCTAGAGTGTCACCCCCTTTGAAGAGGGGGATGACCGCGGCAGCTTTCAATCTCTGGGGATCTCAGACGTTATGAAAGAGAGGTTGAACAGACTAGTAATAGGGGTTGCGACAATTTCGGCGGCTAGTTTTAGGAAGAAAGGGTCCAGATTGTCTAGCCCAGCTGATTTGTAGGGGTCCAGATTTTGCAGCGCTTTCAAAACATCAGCTGTCTGAATTTGTGTGAAGGAGAAGCGGGGGGCATGGGCAAGTTGCAGCAGAGGGTGCAGAGTTGGTGGCCGGGTTAGTGGTAGCCAGATGGAAAGCATGGCCAGCTGTAGCAAAATGCTTGTTGAAATTCTCGATTATTGTAGATTTATCGGTGGTGATAGTGTTTCCTAGCCTCAGTGCAGTGGGCAGCTGGGAGGAAGTGCTCTTATTCTCCAGTGTCCCAAAACTTTTTGGAGTTAGTGCTACAGGATGCAAATTTCTGTTAGCCTTTGCTTTCCTGACTGCTTGTGTATATTGGTTCCTAACTTCCCTGAAAGTTGCATATCGCGGGGGGCTATTTGATGCTAATGCTGTACGCCACAGGATGTTTTTGTGCTGGTCAAGGGCAGTCAAGTCTGAGGAGAACCAGGGGCTATATCGGTTCTTAGTTCTGTATTTTTTGAATGGGGCATGTTTATTTAAGATTGAGAGGAAATTACTTTTAAGGAACAACCAGGCATCCTCTACTGACGGAATGAGATCTATATCCATCCAGGATACCTGGGCCAGGTCAATTAGGAAGGCCTCCTCGCTAAAGTGTTTTAGGAGCGTTTGACAGTGATGAGGGGTGGTTGTTTGACCGCGGACCCGTTACGGACGCAGGCAATAAGGCAGTGATCGCTGAGATCCTGGTTGAAGACAGCTGAGGTGTATTTAGAGGGTATGTTAGTCAGGATGATATCTATGAGGGTACCCATGTTTAAGGATTTAGGGTTGTACCTGGTAGGTTCGTTGATAATTTGCGTGAGGTTGAGGGCATCTAGCTTGGATTGTAGGATGGCTGGGGTATTAACCCTCCTGTTATGTTGTGGGTCAATTTGACCCGTTTCCACTTTTGCGTTGTCTAAAATACTAGTTAACCACTCTTTTTCGCCATGAAATTACATGACTTTTCCTCATTTAGGGTCGTGAACCTAACTGCAAAATGTGGACACACTGATGTGTTGTGGAATGTCTGTGTACATTTTGTATACAAACATGATGTTGTGGGTCATTTTGACCCGGAGGCTTTCATGTGTATATATATTTGCACAGGTGCAAAACAAAAAAGTGTCTTTGATGTATTTTGTTTTGACTGGTCCTGGTTGCACTTTTAGAATTGTGTTTGGGTTAAAAAGGGCTTTCCCAAGCTTCTCCTCAGTGTGAGAGCAGCAGGTCCCTGACACAGACACTCAAAAATGAGCTCCAAAAGATTTTCAATCAATGAAGTCTTATCACAAATTCTGGACTGTGACAGTGAAAAAGAAGAAGAGGTTTCAGAGACAGAGGATATTTCAGAGATAGAGGACAATGCTGTTGATGATCCAGATTTTGTCTTCATTGAAGAGGATTCAGAGGAGGAGTCTGCCGTACCATCCCCTACATCAGATGAGAGACAGAGCATGCAACAAGCATCATCAAGAGAAGAGAAGACATGGAAGTCTAAAGATGGTCATATTGAATGGTCACCGTCACCACAACGAGGTCAAGGTAGACTCTCAGCTTCCAATGTAATAAAAATGGTTCCAGGACCTACACGATTTGCTGTCACTCGAGTCCATGACATACAATCAGCTTTTGAGCTCTTTTTTACCCCAAGCAATAGAGAAGATTGTTCTGGACATGACCAACTTGGAGGGGAGCCGTGTGTTTCAAGAGAACTGGAAGCCACTGGATCGGATTGACTTGCATGCATACATTGGATTGCTCATATTAGCTGGAGTCTACCGGTCAAACGGAGAAGCAACGGCCAGCCTGTGGAATGAAGAGAATGGAAGGCCAATATTTCGGGCAACAATGTCTCTACAAGAATTCCACATAATTTCTCCGGGTGATTCGCTTTGATAACCGTGATACCAGACCGGGTCGACGTGAAAGAGACAAACTAGCTGCAATCAGAGATGTATGGGATAAATGGGTGGAAATTCTACCGTTACTGTACAATCCCAGTCCTCATGTTACAGTTGATGAACGCCTTGTTCCATTCAGAGGACGTTGTCCCTTCAGACAGTATATGCCAAACAAGCCTGCAAATATGGCATCAAAATATGGGCAGCATGTGATGCCACATCAAGCTATGCATGGAATATGCAAGTTTACACTGGGAAGCCACCCGGTGGAGTGCCTGAGAAAAACCAGGGGATGCGGGTGGTGCTGGACATGAGTGAAGGGCTGCAAGGTCATAACATCACGTGTGACAACTTCTTCACATCCTACCGCCTTGGTGTTGAACTACAGAAGAGAAAGCTGACCATGGTTGGAACAATCAGAAAAAACAAACCTGAACTTCCCAGTGAGCTTCTGAAAATGCAGGGCAGAACTGTGCATTCCTCTAAATTTGCTTTCTCTGAAAATGCAACTGTTGTTTCATACTGCCCAAAGAAGAACAAGAATGTTCTTGTAATGAGCACAATGCACAAAGATGCATCGCTGAGTGCAAGAGAGGACATCAAGCCACAAATAATACTGGACTACAATTCCACCAAAGGAGGAGTTGACAATTTGGATAAAGTCACAGCAACATATAGTTGTCAGCGCATGACTGCCCGCTGGCCTTGGTGATTTTCTACAACATTGTGGATGTGTCTGCTTACAATGCCTATGTCCTGTGGACTGAAATCAACCAGCAATGGAATGGTGGCAAATTGTACCGACGCCGGCTTTTCCTAGAGGAGCTCGGCAAAGCTCTCATCACTCCCAAGATCCAGAGGAGAGTCCGGCCTCCTCGGTCGACAGCAGCTGCATCTGCCGTCCAGAAAATTCAAGCTGGACCATCAACACATGCCTCAATCAACCAGAAATGGATCCAGTGGATACAGGCAGTGGCAAGAAACGGAAAAGATGCCAGCTCTGCCCCCCTCGACAAGACAGTAAAACAAGCACCACTTGTGTAGAATGCAATAAATACATCTGCAGAAAGACACACACACATTGTGTTCAACATGTAGGAGAAAGACTGAAGGGATAATATGGACCAATAGGGGGAAAAAAACCTACTTGGGGAAACTGAAAAATCTTGTTTGTGAGAAAGGAAATATGTTTAACAAATAGTTCTTAAATATTGTTTAAAAAAAATAAAAAGTATTGTATTTCTTCTTTCTGAAATGTCTGATAAGACAAAATAAAGTGGTTTCTGTTTTTACTTAATTCTTTGACTGTCTTGAGTGTGTTTAAACTGTGCGGGTCAATTTGACCCGTAACATAATGGATGTCATTTTTTTCCAGCAAAGCACAAGGGTTAAGCATATCCCAATTTAGGTCACCAAGCAGTACAAACTCAGAGGATAAATGGGGGGCAATCAATTCACATATGGTGTCCAGGGCACAGCTGGGGGCTGAGGGGGGTCTGTAGCAAGCGGCAACAGTGAGAGACTTATTTCTGGAAAGGTGGATTTTTAGAAGTAGAAGCTCAAACTGTTTGGGCACAGACCTGGATAGTATGATAGAGCTCTGCAGGCTATCTCTACAGTAGATTGCAACTCCACCCCCTTTGGCAGTTCTATCTAGACGGAAAATGTTATAGTTGGGGATGGAAATTTCAGAATTTTTGGTGGCCTTCCTGAGCCAGGATTCAGACACTGCTAGAACATCAGGGTTGGCAGAGTGTGCTAACGCAGTGAATAACTCAAACTTAGGAAGTAGACTTCTGAATTTATGTGCAAGAAACCAAGACTTTTGCGACAGAAGTCAACAAATGATAGCTCCTGGGGAGTAGGGTGATACTGGGGGCTCAGGGCCTGGGTTAGCCTCTACATCACCAGAGGAACAGAGGAGGACTAGAATAAGGATACGGCTAAAGGCTTTAAGAACTGGTCTTCTAGTGCGTTGGGTACATAGAATAAAGGGGGCAGATTTCCGGGTGTTATAGAAAAGATTCAGGGCATTATGTACAGACAAGGATATGGAAGGATATGAGTAAAGTGGAGGTAAACCTAAGCATTGGGTAACACTGAAAGAGATAGTATCTCTAGAGGCATCAATTGAGTCGGTCTCTGAGTGTATGGGTGGAGGGACAAAGGAGCTAACTAAGGCAGGTTTAGCTAGGCTGGGGGTCTACAGTGATATAGTACAATTAGAAATAACCGAAACAACAATAAACTAACCATGTTTGGGCTGAGGCTAAACATAAACAGGATGTAGTACCGTAAAAAGGAACAGTCCAGCAGATATCAGCTGTATAGCTGAGTTATCATAAGGTCCGGTGGTGAAGTGCTAGTGAGTAAGAGGCCACGGCTAGCGTGTGCTACGTCCGTTTTGTTGTAGCCAGCTGGTAGCGAAGAATCCGGAGGTTAAAGGTCCAGTGATTCCGGCGGAAAAACTGATATGTTCTGGGTCGATAACGCGCGAGTGCTGACTGGCGAATATCCGTGATCAAAGTCCAGTGATTAAAATTAATCCCGCGGAAAAAAATCAAATGTTCTGGGTGAAACACTGCTAGCTGTGGCTAATAGCAAGTAGCTAGTCCAGTAGCTAGTTCAGTTTAGTGAGTAAGCGTGTGCTAACGGGCCAGGGCTAGCAGATGGATGGAATCTTCGTGGTTACGTCGTAACCACATCAGACGATTTCGTCGGCAGACCAGTCGTGTAGGATCGGCGGGGCTCCGTGTCAATACTATGTGGTCCCGTCCGGTTGATAAGAGGTAGATAGCCGGGAGATGGGCCTAGCTCAGGTTGATTAGCCAGACCACAGCGTCCGTTTTGTTGTAGCCAGCTGGTAGCGATGAATCGGAGTTAAAGTTCCAGTGAATCAGTGATTCCGCGGAAAAACTGATATGTTCTGGGTCGATAACGCGCTGTGCAGACTGGCGAATATCCGGTGATCAATGTCCAGTGATTAAAATTAATCACGCGGGAAAAAATCCAATGTTCTGGGTGAAAACACCGCTAGCTGTGGCTAATAGCAAATAGCAAGTAGCTAGTTAGCTGGCTAGCTAGTTTCAACTGGAGATTCTAGATTCTAGATAAAGGTAAGTCAATAATAGAATCCGTTCCACATTGAGTGAGGCGGGTTGCAGGGAAAGTATATCTTGTAGAAGGATGAAAAGTCTGATAGGGAAATATGTACGAAAAATGTATGAAAATAGGGTATTTACAGGCTATTTACAGACAGACGATAAAAACACAACTGCACTACTTCGCCATCTTGGAAAAAAAAGTGAACAGTTATCACTTGTCGACCAACTACAGGAATACTGACCTCAGAGTCTCCAGTTTACAGTGGGGATTCCCCAGTCCAGCAGAGAGCAGCTTCACTCCTGAATCCTTCAGGTCATTGTTACTCAGATCCAGCTCTCTCAGGTGTGAGGGGTTTGACTTCAGAGCTGAGACCAGAGAAGCACAGCCTTTCTCTGTGAGTCCACAGAATGACAGCCTGCAAAGAGATCACAAACACACTGTTAATTTAACACCAGTAGTGTAGAAGGACAATGGCAGATGCATTTGGTTTATTCTCTTAAACAACATATAGATTAGTCTTCCGTCTCCTAGAATTGTATGGTCATATTGTTATACTAATGTGAACATCAATGCACTGATTCAGTAAGTTTTTCAATGTAATACTATATATTATATCCATATTAAAATACATATATTTCTCTAAACTGAATATTTCTTCCTGATGATTAGTACTTAAATGTCATTTTATGTACTCACAGAGCAGCTCTGGAGGCTTTGACCACTGGCAGCAGCCTCAGAAGACCTTCCTCTGATCTGGAGTATTTCTTCAGGTCAAACACATCCAGCTCCTTTTCTGAAGTCAGCAACACAAAGACCAGAGCTGACCACTGTGCAGGTGACAGTTCTTCTTCTGAGAGACTTCCTGAGCTCAGGTAGCTTTGGATCTCCTCCACTAGAGAATGGTCATTCAGTTCATTCAGACAGTGGAACAGATTGATGCACCTCTCTGGAGAGGGATTCTCCCTGATCTTCTCCTTGATGTACTTGACTGTTTCTTCATGGCTCTGTGAGCTGCTTCTTGTCTTTGTCAGTAGACCTCGTAAGTGCTTCTGATTGGACTCCAGTGAGAGGCCCAGAAAGAAGCGGAGGAAAAGGTCCAGGTTTCCTGTCTCACTTTGTAAGGCTTTATCCACAGCACTCTTGTAGAAAGTAACTTCAGGCTTGTCTCTGAAAAGCGCAAAAAAGTTCCTGGACGTTGATTGAGGTTTGGCCATTAGATTCTCATTGTTGTTGATGAATGAGATGAACACATATACAGCAGCCAGAAACTCCTGAATGCTCAGATGCACGAAGCAGTACACCTTGTCCTGGTACAGCCCACATTCCTCTTTAAAGAGCTGTGTGCACAATCCTGAGTACACTGAGGCTTCATTGACATCAATGCCAGCCTCTTTCAGGTCTTCTTCATAGAAAATCAGATTGCCATTTACAAGCTGTTGAAAAGCCAGTTTTCCCAGTGACAGAACACTCTCTTTATTCCAGTGTGGACCGGTCTCTTCTTTCCCAAGATACTTTTCATTCTTCTGTTTGGTATGAAACACCACAAGGTGTATGAACATCTCAGTCAGAGTCTTGGGCATCTCTTCTGTCTTGTCTGTACTCAACATGTGTTCAAGGACTGTTGCAGAAATCCAACAGAAGACTGGAATGTGGCACATGATGTGGAGGCTCCTTGATGTCTTTATGTGGGAGATGATTCTGCTGGCCAGGTCGTCATCACTGAATCTCTTCCTGAAGTACTCCTCCTTCTGTGGGTCATTGAACCCTCGTACCTCTGTCACCTGGTCAACACACCCTGAAGGGATCTTATTGGCTGCTGCAGGTCGGGTAGTTATCCAGAGGAGAGCAGAGGGAAGCAGATTTCCCTTGATGAGATTTGTCAGCAGAACATCCACTGAGGTTGACTTTGTGATGTCACAACAGATCTTGTTCTTCTGGAAGTCTAGGGGCAGTCGGCACTCATCCAGACCATCAAAGATGAACAGAACTTTGTACTTGTCGTAGTTGGAGATTCTTGATTCTTTGGTTTCGATTGAGAAGTGATTGAGAAGTTCAATCAAAGTGTGTTTTTTCCCTTTCATCAAATTCAGCTCCCGAAAAGGGAATGAAAATACAAATTGGACATCCTGATTTGCTTTTCCTTCAGCCCAGTCCAGAATGAACTTCTGCACAGAGACAGTTTTTCCTATGCCAGCGACTCCCTTTGTCAGCACAGTTCTGATAAATGTGTCTTGTCCAGTTAAGGGTCTGAAGATGTCGTTACATTTGATTGCAGTCTCTGGTCTTGCTTGTTTCCTGGTTGTTGTCTCAATCTGTCTCAGCTCATGTTCATTATTGACCTCTCCTTTCCCACCCTCTGTGATGTAGAGCTCTGTGTAGATCTTATTGAGAAGTGTTGGGTTTCCTTGTTTAGCGATCCCCTCAAATACACATTGAAACTTCTTCTTTAGATTAGATTTGAGTTCACGTTGGCAAATCACAGCAAGCTCATCTGAATCTAGAAATAACACAGAGGATATTAGTATTACATCTGTTTTAATGCCTACAGTATTGTAGGACTGTTATAAAATATTAAATTATAATAATTTCTTCTCTTTACTGACAGTATAAATCTGTAAATGTTATCATAATGCATTCCACACTTTTGTGACTGATTTATATCATTATTCGTATTATTGATGGTATTATTAATGTTGTCTCTCTCTCTGTCTCTCCTCTTCTCTGTCTAAATTAATCACCACAACACATCCCTACTGCTACTTGATGAGGTCACTAGGTGTTGTGTTAAGGCTGCTACAATATCACTGAGTTACACAGCTACTTTAGCTGTACTTTAGCTACAGCTTTTAAATGTTCTAAAACAGCATTCAACATGAGGCAGACAGCTCTTACTTTTCTCCAGTGTGTCAGCAAGCTCCTTCTGGTTCATTTTCCTCAGGACGTGCAGTGTGATCTTCAGAGCCCCCTCTCTGGCACTGCTCTCCTGCTTCTCATCTTCAGCATCCACCACTTTCTTATCCTGCTTCTGACTCTCAAAGCCTTCTGGGAGTTCTGGACTAAGAATCCTCTTGAACATCTTCAGCTCGTTCTTCACAAATGTCATAATATTGTCTTCAAGCAACTGAAATGAATCAAGTCAATAAGTTAAGCAAGAGACTAAATGCTTTCTCATTAACACATGAATGAATGATTGACAGATCAACTTTACTTGAGGTAAACAAAAACAAATGTACATAACAAGACCACATACACTGAATATGGAGGCCAGGTCTGTTTGATGACTCTGGGAAGACTGACCACTGAGAATCTCTGACTCTGATCTCTCCTGTTGGTTTCTGTGGACAAAACATGAGATTACATCTCCTCATCCAGGGAGTGCACACACACACACACACACACACACACACACACACACACACACACACACACACACACACACACACACACACACACACACACACACACACACACACACACACACACACACACACACACACACACACCATACATACCACACACACACACACACACACACACACACACAGGGAGGGAATGTTGTGTTTGTGTAATATTGTTTCAGGACTATGAAAATGGAAAAAAAGATTAGCCTATGGATTATGAAAACAACAAAAATAAATGGGAAAATGGGAGAGGAGAAATGACTAGAGACAGTGTTGTTTATCTCACTGACCATGACCCATGAGTTCTTCTTACCTTTGTTCAGTAGAAAAGTCTCCCTCTCTAAACACTATAAGACGACCCATAGACCGGTCACTCTTCATGGACACACAGCTGGGTACAGGGGAGGCTGGTCTCTCCTGCTTGATTGGACTTCAACACAACAGCGACAAACATTACATCTCTCATCTACTCTGAACTCAGATTGGGAAACATAAGAAGAGTTTCATTCCAAAACGCTATATATCCATTTTCAGAAATGTTCGTTAATTAGCTTTTATTGTTTAAAGAAATTATGAAAGAGATTGGTGTGTTTTTTCAGTAGCTAATCATGGCATGGGATTGTTCAATGACAGACATGTATTTGTTTAAAATGTATCACTTGATGGTTTCATTTTAGAGAGACAAATAATCATGTGTTTTTTGCAAAATGCTATATATCTGCCTCATTCAGAGAAATAAGTAGTACTGCTAGGTTTTACACAGTAATAATATATATCTGTCTCACTCTCAGAGAAATAAGTAGTACTGCTAGGTTTTACACAGTAATAATATATATCTTCCTCACTATCAGAGAAATAAGTAGTACTGCTAGGTTTTACACTGTCAAATGTGGCCGACCGGCTCGATTCGATCTTATGTAGCAAAATTTGAAATGGTGTTTTTTACATTGGATAAAAGTAGAGACTCAGCTAGAAAAAGGTATATCATACACTACAGTTGAGGAACAATGGGAAAGTAATTCTGCTTTGAAAGATGATAAACTTGTAACCTCATGTTTGAGAAAATGGCCTTTGAATGTTTTGGTTCACCTACTGGAGAGCTCTTCTTTATCTACAGTGGTGTTACTTTGGCAGATAATGTCTAAATACATATATCTAAATACATATTTTTTATACATAACTAAATGTATGGTGTTTTTTGGTTTATGTCAGTTTCATTGTTTGTTATGCTATAAATTGTTATTTTATGGTTGTAAGTGGTAAAATGAACTAGAAAATGTCATATTTTGTAATTCTGAGTAATTACTACTTTAGTAAGGATATACTTTATTCAGTACTACTGCAGTTACTAAATAATTCCAATAGACCACGAATGATATTTCAGAAGGTTAGTTTAGTTTTCTCCCTGGATACACCACCACTCCCCCTCACAGGAAAACTCCTGCACACGCTTTTTACTGTCCCTTTCCACACTGCTGACGCAAGAGGAACTACTGAAAAAGCATTTAACAGATTACTGTGAAATAATATAATGATGATTTATGTTTATTATTAGCTGTTTTTATGCTCATGTTTTGAAATTATACTTCATTACTATAACGATGATCAATAAGCCTGAACATTAATTTAGTCACCTCTGGTCGAGAAAAACGTATTTTCCTAGTACATTCATTGTCAGATTCATCAACCAGCAGCAAGCACTCTGCCTTCTAGCACAAGCGAGGGGCATGTTGAGGTACATTTGCTAACTGGGAGGGTTGCATGATGTAATTTATTGGTGGGCTGGAAGACGAACTCTTGTCTTATCTATTCCCAGGTTGTTTAATCGCAATATTAGATATTTAAAAATGCATGTATACTAGGGTTGAGGTTGGAGCATCTGACTAGTGATTATTTACCCGGGTTCAACACCTGCTATAGTCACTATTTAATTGCTCTTCCAAAAGCATCACAGGCCTAATACGAGATATATAGCTAGCTAAAGTAATGAGTGACCATTTTAGAAAATCATGGGACATTTAGTATTTGGTTGCATAATATTTTATGTCAATCATATTGCTGCTTGTAGCCTATAACTGATGCTTTGTGGTCTTATGCTGCCATCTATTGAAATATTTAGCAATTAAAAGTTATTAATTCACATACAGACATTGGTGAGGCAGCTGAGAAATAAAGTGTATTAGATCAGTCTCAAACCTGCCCCACGCCAATTGCTGGACTTTCACACAGAGTTTACTAGGTCACCCAATTCAAACCACATTTGAAAAATAAAACAAATGTGTCTTATTTATCAAGTGTTCTGTCTTGCAATTATACATATAATAAAATAACAACAAAATAATCAAAACGCTATTTAATAATATAATTGTATTTACTAAGATAATATTATTACTAAAATAGTTTCTAAAAGTGTTCTAGGCTACCCTACCCTAGAATTAGGGGTTAGGGTTACTGACTAAAATAGGTTATAAGTAGGGTAAGAGTTTCTGTATAGCACTTTGTGACATCTGCTGGTGTAAAAAGGGCTTTATAAATACATTTGGTTGATTGTTAGGTTTAGGGTTTATATGGCAAAAAACAGTATGGGTTTATGGCACTCTTGCTCCTCCTTGTGGCCGTATGTGGGAACTACATAACTCATTCATGACACTTGCTAGGCTCATAATCTGAGGTGGCAACTGCGTCAGATCTACAAATCCATTAGCTAGACCACCCAATTAGACAACAATCACCCCATTATACCCATTTGGTTTGCAACTCAGTGAACCTGCGCAGCAGGCAATTTGATGCCTAAGAAGGAAGAGTTCGATGCATATCAAATTACCAAGCAGCCACTTAGAAACAACAAGTCTTCAAAAAAAAATTGTTATTTCTTAATAAAAAAATGTCTTCTGGTTGTTTAAATCGGCCACATCTTGAAAAAGAGGACAGGGACATGCGTTTTGTTTAGATTTTACACTTTTTTCTTAAAACAAATATGGTTAACCATGATCAGAAAATGTTTAATGTTTGATGGCTATCCGCCAGCCATCGCCTCATAAACTGTGTCTCACCTCACTACAGGTGACCACAACGTGTACTCAGGTGAACAGTGTGCGCGCTCACCAAGTAGCCGTAACCTTGTTAATAATAAGTTACCTGAGGTAAACCTACAGGGTTAATGCTCACCAAGTAGCCGTAACCTTGTTAATAATAAGTTACCTGAGGTAAACCTACAGGGTTAACGCAGGCAGGTCTCATTGATAACAATAGTGAAGCTGGCATTGTGACGCAGAACAATGGGCTGGGAATAGAATGTTCTGAAGGCGAGCCGGTGTCACGGAGCTCAATATAACTAATAGGAGCTGGTAGGGTGAAAAATGCCCAAACATAAGGCCTGTTTTTTCGCGATTACTTCATAACCAGGGACAGAAGGTAATATTATGAAACTGGGCTCCATGGCGGATGCAATGAAATAATTTTATCAGAAATAAACGTAAAAAATGTAACTTGAGGCACCCGAAAATAATATTTAAAAAGTTCAGTCCTTGGACACAGAGGGGTTAAACACTAAAGTTACCGTCCATCTAGTGAAGAGAGGAGAACCGGACAGAGGAAGCGTAGGCCAGCATCCGTCAACGAGAGAGTGAGAAGCCCTCCACGGTATTTAACAGGTGGAAGAAACAACCAGGGAGCTCCTCGGTCCACAAGAAATGCAGGCAGCCGGTGATGATGTAGTGGTAGCTAGGATAATAGGATGCTGCTGGTAGAGTAGCTAGCTTAGCTAGCTGTCCCGACTAGCTTGGCTAGCTAGCAGGTTGTTCGTCTGTCCCTCGAGGATGATGGCGAATCGGTGAACCACACAAGATGAAACAAGGATAGCGAGTGAAAAGGATCTGGCTACACTCATACTGTCACTGACCATTACGCAAAAAAAGCTAATTGAACAATAAACTTGCGGCGTCTCAACACTGTAACGAACTCCGTCGTTGTTCCCCAAGATCACCTCAGACCACTCTGCGCGTAACTGGACAAAATGCTTGGCAACACACCGTACGTGGACGCGGACAGTTCCAGAACGGGGACATGAGCAGAGCCACACAATAAACTAAACCCAGTCTTTACACTGGCCTACATTAGTAATATTCATTTATTTATTTGTATATGTAAAACAAACATTCAACGTTTTTTTATAACAATATTTTGAGATCTGGGCCCATATCCACAAAGTATCTCAGAGTAGAAAATGTGTCGTATAAGTGCTGAGAATAAAGACTTCTACTCTTACGGGTATAAATTAAAGCTATGCATGAAGCCTCTAGTCCCACCTAGTCGGCAGATATTTAGGACACCTCATGAGCTAACCAGTTAAGAGTTAACAGCAGGTGTCTTGATAATACTATAGAATAATGCAGCGAGTCAGTGGTTCCTGTGCCACATGTAATTGCTTTGGAGTAGTTTAAATAATGTTTCTATATTTCTATATGATCAATCCATAAATAAAATAGATCTACATGCAACAGTATCTCTTCAGCTTTTGACAATGATTTCTGTATAATAATGATGTATAGTAAGTGTTGGTGATTCAATAGCCTAGTTAATCATTCCATGACTTTTAACACACTATCTATCTATGTTTGGCTCAGTCTGGCAAATGAGTTGGAGCTGTGGCAGGTGTTGGACCTGTACGAAAAAGTGTCCAGTTTGAATCCCGGGCCAGGCGCTGGAAAGAACAGGGCGGGAATTGATCTGATCACTGGAGGGCTGTTGTGTTCACGTCCTCAAAACTATTCACCTTTCATTGGGCCCTTGAGCAGGCTCCTTAACCCCCACAACATGCTCTCCATCCAGGGCGCTGCACTGCAGCTTGAACCTGTGCTGGTCTCAACTGTTGTGTGAGGTCTGCTGTTTGGGGGGGTTAAGAACGGAGCAGAATACATGTTTTTGTTGTTTGCTGTAACTAATGGACAAAGTTGTACTGTATTGTAATGTATTGTATTGTAAAGAAGTCAGCCAGAGTTAGGCCATCGTTCGAACAAAGAGATGCCTCCCTGGCCACTAGTGTGTTTGAATATAACGAAGATAAATTGTACCCCCCATACAATACTTTTATACACAGTAATTACTTTTTTTATACAGTGGGGAAAATAAGTATTTAGTCAGCCACCAATTGTGCAAGTTCTCCCACTTAAAAAGATGAGAGAGGCCTGTAATTTTCATCATAGGTACATGTCAACTATGACAGACAAATTGAGGAAGAAAAATCCAGAAAATCACATTGTAGGATTTTTAATGAATTTATTTGCAAATTATGGTGGAAAATAAGTATTTGGTCACCTACAAACAAGCAAGATTTCTGGCTCTCACAGACCTGTAACTTCTTCTTTAAGAGGCTCCTCTGTCCTCCACTCGTTACCTGTATTAATGGCACCTGTTTGAACTTGTTATCAATATAAAGACACCTGTCCACAACCTCAAACAGTCACACTCCAAACTCCACTATGGCCAAGACCAAAGAGCTGTCAAAGGACACCAGAAACAAAATTGTAGACCTGCACCCAGGCTGGGAAGACTGAATCTACAATAGGTAAGCAGCTTGGTTTGAAGAAATCAACTGTGGGAGCAATTTTTTGGAAATGGAAGACATACAAGACCACTGATAATCTCCCTCGATCTGGGGCTCCACAAGATCTCCCCCGTGGGGTCAAAATGATCCACAGAACGGTGAGCAAAAATCCCAGAACCACACGGGGGACCTAGTGAATGACCTGCAGAGAGCTGGGACCAAAGTAACAAAGCCTACCATCAGTAACACACTACGCGCCAGGGGTTTCAAATCCTGCAGTGCCAGACGTGTGCCCCTGCTTAAGCCAGTACATGTCCAGGCCCGTCTGAAGTTTGCTAGAGTGCATTTGGATGATCCAGAAGAGGATTGGGAGAATGTCATATGGTCGGATGAAACCAAAATATAACTTTTTGGTAAAAACTCAACTCGTCGTGTTTGGAGGACAAAGAATGCTGAGTTGCATCCAAAGAACACCATGCCTACTGTGAAGCATGGGGGTGGAAACAACATGCTTTGGGGCTGATTTTTTCTGCAAAAGGGACCAGGACGACTGATCCGTGTAAAGGAAAGAATGAATGGGGCCATGTATCGTGAGATTTTGAGTGAAAACCTCCTTCCATCAGCAAGGGCATTGAAGATGAAACGTGGCTGGGTCTTTCAGCATGACAATGATCCCAAACACACCGCCCGGGCAACGAAGGAGTGGCTTCGTAAGAAGCATTTCAAGATCCTGGAGTGGCCTAGCCAGTCTCCAGATCTCAACCCCATAGAAAATATTTGGAGGGAGTTGAAAGTCCGTGTTGCCCAGCGGCAGCCCCCAAAACATCACTGCTCTAGAGGAGATCTGCATGGAGGAATGGGCCAAAATACCAGCAACAGTGTGTGAAAACCTTGTGAAGACTTACAGAAAACGTTTGACCTGTGTCATTGCCAACAAAGGGTATATAACAAAGTATTGAGAAACTTTTGTTATTGACCAAATACTTATTTTCCACCATAATTTGCAAATAAATTCATTAAAAATCCTACAATGTGATTTTTCTGGAATTTCTTTCCTCATTTTGTCTGTCATAGTTGACGTGTACCTATGATGAAATTACAGGCCTCTCTCATCTTTTTAAGTGGGAGAACTTGCACAATTGGTGGCTGACTAAATACTTTTTTTCCCCACTGTATATAATAATAATAATTAATTATACACATTATATTTTGGATAGATAGTACTCAGACATCTATAGTGTTTACAGTAATGACTATTACCGATCATGATCTTTTTTAATCCCACCCCTCTGCTACTCTCAGCCCCGCCCACCTATCTCCGTAGAACATCCTCTTTTGATTTCCACCTGCCATATTTTTTTCAAATGTGCTGTGATGTCATACATGCATTTTTAACCTTTCTAGTCGCATAGTATCCACAGACTGTAAGTTAAAGATCAATATTTTCATAAAGAGTATTATTTTATTGTTGATTGACTGACTATGGTTTTCCAAATCCCCAGCACTGCTATTTCTAAGGATCATTGTAAATGAATATTGGGATTTTTCAACCGTTCCTATTGTCCTATAAATTATAATCGTAGCAAAAAATATTCCTATTTAATAGTAGTAGCCATAATTCATAAATGGCACCATGCAGGGTTCTATATGGAACCATTTTGGTTCAGGGAAGAAGAACCTCTAGAGTTCTGATTAAATAACCCTATAAAAGGGACTCTATATAGAACTTTTAGTGGTTCCATATATAAAGCAAGCGATATAACCTTTTTTGGTTTAAACAGGAGTGAAGAGTGTGTTGTTTTGACGGTAGTATTGTCAAAATTCCGCTTGTAACAACGATCAGAATGAGTAAAAACAATAAGGTTCTGCATGACAACATATTAGACAATAACTAAGAGTAGGATAAATGATTGTGTCATGCAAAACTTCTATAGATGTGTGTTTGTATGTGGTAAAGATGTGGGTAGGTGTGTGTCTGTGTGTGTGTGTGTGCTGGTGAGACATATACAGGATACAAACATTTCATTCCAGCTATATAGCGTTTTGCAAAAATAAAAATTTATACGCAAAAATCTATTAAATAAAATCTTAGAAGAACAATATTTTACACGCACATGAAGGTACCCATAAGCAATCATTTCTGATGTAAAATAACAAATGTGAAACAATTGTGGATATAACGTTTTAGAAATAAACTCCTTATAAATTCTTTAAAACATTGTCATCTCACCTCTTAGCTTTGGTGTCATGTTCCCTAGAAAGAGTCATTTTAGAGGCAGGGCCCCCCTCCTCTCTCTCCCCAGAGAGACTCATTTTTGTTCACTGACCCCTAAACAGAGATCCAGCATGTTGGTTGTGGTTAACACAGTGACAACTAATTATTGAAGGTCAATTGTTCTATTTTATTCATTATCTCTTAGAAATAAAACATTTACTAACAGATACGTCCAAACGGTCAGGAGATTTAATGCAATCACATCAACACGTAGTCATGACTGATATTTTTAACCTTTTCTCCATGTAGTGGAACTAATAATAATAATAATAATAATATAATAATAATAATAATAATAATAATAATAATAATAACATAATAATATAATATTAATAATACTAATGTCTCACTTTCTCTTGTAATAATTCCACTCATTCTAGTGTGTTGCTTTGTTCAACAGGTCTGCTATTATTATGATATTATTTAATTTAATTCATAATATCAATGTTAAGAAAAGTACGTTCAGGTTTCATACCAAATTACACAGGAAGTAGGAGCTCATTGTAATTTAGAAAACAACAAATGTTCTGATATTCTGAAAGATGATTTAGAACTATGATACATTAACATTTTTACAAATTGTAAAATAACAACGATATACGAATCATATAATACGAGATATGAACAACAATATGTTTTTGAATTTGACTTGCCTATGCCCAGTTAGCGCCATTTTGTATGATTGAACTGACACGTACCTGTCCCAGGTGAAATGGACTGTTAGATCTGAGTGTTTTATTGTCATTCTCTATACTATAATAACACCATATATTTAATTTCCCTACACACTTTACAATAATCCCTTGGAAGAGTCTTACCTTGTAGCCTGTATTCACAACCAGAACATGTCAAGTCATTGAGATATTTTCCGTTGTGCTGAGAGAGCACCTTCCTGATGACAAGTGGCTCTGTATCTGTGTTGTAGGTACAGTTGATCTTTGGATGCAATAATATCTGGTCAAAGTCTAGTGGCACAACACCATGTATATCATAAACATAACAGTAGTTTAACCTTTGGCCAGTAAAGGCCTTGGCATACTATAAAATGTTGAATCATTATGACGGATCCAGTTTCAACATATCTCTAACTTAGAAGTATACAATAGGGTCCCAAAATATTAAATTAAATGCTTTTATACTAATACAATTGCTCAGAGAAAGAGACTGTTTAACAAGTAATACTTTTTTTCTCAAAAAGGTAGCGGTCAAAATTGACACCCCCGTTCAATACCTTCCTTGCGAGAACACATTGGGAGTGATATTAGACAATTCCTACATACAGAATCCTTCCAAATGAGCGACTACAGGAAGGTAAAGGTACAACTAAACACACAATAAAGAAACAAATCTCCCTAATTGACAGGAGGCTTGATTCTTAGTCATTTACCCACCGGCCTCTTACTACTAACTATCCCAATGTATACATTCTACCAACATCATACATAAATAATCCCTGGTAGGATCCTTACTACTATCCCAATGTATACATTCTACCAACATCATACATGAATAATCCCTGGTAGGATCCTTACTACTATCCCAATGTATACATTCTACCAACATCATACATAAATAATCCCTGGTAGGATCCTTACTACTATCCCAATGTATACATTCTACCAACATCATACATCAATAATCCCTGGTAGGATCCTTTACTACTATCCCAATGTATACATTCTACCAACATCATACATCAATAATCCCTGGTAGGATCCTTACTACCATCCCAATGTATACATTCTACCAACATCATACATCAATAATCCCTGGTAGGATCCTTACTACTATCCCAATGTATACATTCTACCAACATCATACATCAATAATCCCTGGTAGGATCCTTACTACTGTCCCAATGTATACATTCTACCAACATCATACATAAATAATCCCTGGTAGGATCCTTACTACTATCCCAATGTATACATTCTACCAACATCATACATGAATAATCCCTGGTAGGATCCTTACTACTATCCCAATGTATACATTCTACCAACATCATACATCAATAATCCCTGGTAGGATCCTTACTACTATCCCAATGTATACATTCTACCAACATCATACATCAATAATCCCTGGTAGGATCCTTACTACTATCCCAATTTATACATTCTACCAACATCATACATAAATAATCCCTGGTAGGATCCTTACTACTATCCCAATGTATACATTCTACCAACATCATACATAAATAATCCCTGGTAGGATCCTTACTACTATCCCAATGTATACATTCTACCAACATCATACATAAATAATCCCTGTTAGGATCCTTACTTTGCAGCCTGAATAAAAAAATAAAAAAAAATGATTGCCTTGGCAACATCTATTTGGGGATCCCAATAAAAAACTAAATACTTAACATGACCACAATAATGTCAGCTGTAGTTGTTGTAAGATGCCCATCATACACTGGTGGCAGGTAGCCTAGCGGTTAAAGGTGTTGGACCAGTAACCGAAAGGTTGCTGGTTCGAAACCCTGAGCTGACTAGGTAAAAAAACTGTAGATGTGCCCTTGAGTATCTTTGGATAAGAGCGTATGTTAAATGACGAAAATGTAAATACTATTTTTTAAATGGTCAAGGGCTTTATGAATGTATTTTAATGCCTATCATCTGCCCTGTAAAGTGTTACCATGCAATTTCTGTGAAAAAAGCCTGAAATGGTGGAAGGTCAAAGATCATGAGTATTTGATGTCTGTGTCTCTCTCAGTCTCTGTCTGTCTCTAACCCCAGTTGTCAGTAAAGAAAACAGTTAGCTACACCTCATGGTTAATGGTTTATCCTCATGGTGTGTAGAAAGCATACCTATATAAAAGTATATTTGTTCTTGTCCAGCCATTACATATTTTTAGATGACAGATCAGGATATCCTATAAACTCTAAACTGGAGAGAGGACAGATCAGGATATCCTATAAACTCTAAACTGGAGAGAGGACAGATCAGGATATCCTATAAACTCTAAACTGGAGAGAGGACAGAGCAGTATATCCTATAAACTCTAAACTGGAGAGAGGACAGAGCAGGATATCCTATAAACTCTAAACTGGAGAGAGGACAGAGCAGGATATCCTATAAACTCTAAACTGGAGAGAGGACAGAGCAGGACATCCTATAAACTCTAAACTGGAGAGAGGACAGAGCAGGATATCCTATAAACTCTAAACTGGAGAGAGGACAGAGCAGGATATCCTGTAAACTCTAGTAAGTATATGTTTAATCAAGGAAGTGTGTGTCTCCTAAATGGTGTGTGAGTCTTTTTATCACACTGTAATTCTGGAAGTTGGAACACACTCCTAAAATGAGTGTCTCTGAGGAGAGAGAGGAGGGGGGCACTGCCAACCCCCAGACCCAGAGAGCAGTCTCCAGTACCCAGCTGTCTGTCTATGACTGGTCCATGTACAATCCTCTCAATGTTATCAGTGGACCAATGCCCTTTGACCCAAAGTAAGATTACTGCCATACATTATAGATTATAAAAGGGGTTTTCCTCCCAGATCTGTGGATAATGTGAGAATGTAACAGACTGCAGTCTGGTTGGGAGGTTGGGAGTTCAACGTTATATCAATCATTTTTTATAAAGCCCTTTTACATCAGCAGTTCCATGTGGGGAGAAATAGAGGGAAATGTCTGACATGATGAATGATGCAGGGTGATTTCTGATACTACTGATCATCATTACTGTATGAAATACTATGGGGTTTAATAATGATCCAGGGTGATTTCTCATACTACTGATCATCATTACTGTATGAAATACTATGGGGTTTAATAATGATCCAGGATGATTTCTGATACTACTAATCATCATTACTGTATGAAATACTATGGGGTTTAATAATGATCCAGGGGGATTTCTGATACTACTGATCAACATTACTGTATGAAATACTATGGGGTTTAATAATGATCCAGGGTGATTTCTGATACTACTGATCAACATTACTGTATGAAATACTATGGGGTTTAATAATGATCCAGGGTGATTTATCATACTACTGATCATCATTACTGTATGAAATACTATGGGGTTTAATAATGATCCAGGGTGATTTCTCATACTACTGATCATCATTACTGTATTAAATACTATGGGGTTTAATAATGATCCAGGGTGATTTCTCATACTACTGATCATCATTACTGTATGAAATACTATGGGGTTTAATAATGATCCAGGGTGATTTCTCATACTACTGATCATCATTACTGTATGAAATACTATGGGGGTTTAATAATGATCCAGGGTGATTTCTCATACTACTCAAAAACTGCATTGTTGGTTAAGGGCTTGTAAGTAAGCATTTCACTGTAATGTCTATACCTGTTGTATTCGGCGCATGTGGCAAATACAAGTTGCTCTCTGAGCAGAACGGGAGATCAACTGCACCTAGAACATAGATACAGACCACTCGTCATCAGGAAGTTGCTCTCTGAGCAGAATGGGAGATCAACTGCACATAGAACATAGAAACAGACTGCTCGTCATCAGGAAGTTGCTCTCTGAGCAGAATGGGAGATCAACTGCACCTAGAACATAGATACAGACCGCTCGTCATCAGGAAGTTGCTCTCTGAGCAGAACGGGAAACATCTCAATGATTTGACATGTTCTGGTAGTGAATTCAGGCTACAAGGTGAGATTATTGTAAAGTGTGTAGAGAAATGAAATGTATGGTGTAATTATAGTATAGTGAATCCTGGGACAGGCGCTAACTGGGATTGGGTAAGTCAAATTCTAAAACATATAGCATATGAATATATCATAGTTCTACATTTCACATTTCGTATGAAATATGTAATTGTATCATATTTGTTCCACTATAGTGCAACGATCCTCAGTATATGAGCCACGTTACAATTCCCACCAAGTGGGTTAACCCTCTTAGTGCCAATGGCATGATGTGTAAGGTGTTTGCCTTTCACGCCAACAACCTGGGTTTGCTTCCCTGCCCCGCCGTTTGCTCCAGAAGTGGGATGGTGGCCATGAGGCCATCAGGCCTGGGTTTGCTTCCCTGCCCCGCCGTTTGCTCCAGAAGTGGGATGGTGGCCATGAGGCCATCAGAAAGCCTGGACGTGTGAGGGGGCTGACTAGTGCCTTTGATGTCGAAAATGGTATTTGTCGTCAGTAAAACAAAAAGTACTTTCAGAGTTTTTGTAGAATTAAGATATACTTTATTACACAGATCATATAGCCGAGGTGGTCTGCAGAGCATCTAACTTTCCACCTCTCAGCTCTCAGTTTATATACAGTTTCATCCTTACTCATTTTACATACATTTTAGCTTAATCCCTCCCTGTTTGGTTCCTCCACCATTGCCTCCAGTTTTCACCTCTTGACCGCTCCGCCCACTTCCTTATTTTATAATAATGGCGGTATCTGACTTCTCTCCCTTCTAATTCAGTGTCTGGAAACATTAGTGGCGGGACCAAGGCCTGTCCTGTAGAAATAACAGCCCTGTCCTGTAAAAATAACAGCCCTGTCCTGTAAAAATAACAGCCCTGTCCTGTAGAAATAACAGCCCTGTCCTGTAAAAATAACAGCCCTGTCATGTAAAAATAACAGCCCTGCCTTGTAGAAATAACAGCCCTGTCCTGTAAAAATAGCAGAGCCATTTCCTGGCTCCATTCTGACCCCCTAATTGATTCCCATACCTATCAATCGGTACTTAAACATGGCTTAAACATGGCAGGTCCATAATCAATTTCTCAATCATATACAGTTCCCACACATAGCAGGCAGTTCTCACACATAGCAGGCAGTTCCCACACATAGCAGACAGTTCCCACACATAGCAGGCAGTTCTCACACATTGCAGGCATTCTTCCAAGCCTCTTCCTTCTGTACCACTCAGTCCCAACACCTGTCATGCTGTGATTAACCATGTTTAACTTATAGTCTGAACTAAGTTTAACCCCTGGCTCCGTTCCAGGAATATGCCTAAGGAGGGAGGCAAAGGGCAACAGTCTGGTTTCAGTCACTGATAAGGCAGGACAGCCATGGATTAGGGAGGAGGGAGGAATTTGACCGAGTCAGATCAGATGACGAGAGAAGAAACTTCCACGCCCACGAAGGTTCTAGCATCAGGCAGGGCCATGACTACACCAGCGAGAGGAACCAATGAAGTTCCTGCCTAGCAACAGAGATGTAACTATGTTTAACCCTGGCTCCGTGCTTGTCATGTTGTGATTAACTGTTTAACTTATAGTCTACTGAGTCTAAAAGGATTGAACTATAGTCTACTGAAAAATCCACAATAACTTCCTGTTTTGGAGGGGGCTGTGTAGTGAGCCACGTTACAATTCCCACCATGTGGGTTAACCCTATTGCCATGTGTAGGGTGTTTGCCTTTCTCGCCAGCGACCCGGGTTCACTTCCCTGCCCCGCTGTTTGCTACAATAGTAATAGCGTAGGCTACCTGTTGAACAAAGAGACTCAATAGAATGAGATAAAGGATTTTAGGATAATATAAATAAGTATCAATTTAGAGTTGTCTTTTAGGTTCAGCCTTGTAGCTGCTTTTATCAATTGGCTGAAATGTAACAAATGACATGGCCTCCGAGTTGGGAGATAACCAGGCCCAGTTTAAATCACCATGACAACCATTTCATTATTTCCCCAGTGCAGCAAGGGAATCTAGAGACTCAACCTTTGTACCCAATCACATAGGTTTACAGCAGCTCACAGTTGCAACTTCATTTGCTAAGAAGTCAAATTGCTTTGGTTTAGATAAAGACACAGGACATAATATCTGTAGCAATCAGGGTTGGGCTCAATTCAGAATTTTGGAATTGACTCTCATTCAACTCATGAGGAAGATTAATCGTCATTGAGCAAATTTCAGGTCTGCTGAGCGCAAACTTGAATGTTGTGAAAATTCTGTACAACTTTTCGGCACCGTTTACTGTGAACACTGAGGCTGTACCAGCTGGAAGTTACAGTTTTAACAGTGACCAAGTATATTCATTTCTCTAGAAGCATGCTGAAAGTCTGTTGTTAATTTGTTTACAGAGAAATAGCATTGTATTCGGTTAAACACAACAGTTTGCTAAGTGCTGGTAGCAAGCTGCTAGGTCTGCTGTTAGAACCAGTAAAGGTTGCTTTACCACTCTTGGGTAGCGGAATGACTTTGGCTTCCCTCCAGGCCTGAGGACAAAGACTTTCCTCTAGGCTCAGATTAAAGATATGACAGATAGGAGTGGGTATAGAGTCAGCTACCATCCTCAGTAGCTTCCCATCTAAGTTGTCAATGCCAGGAGGTTTTTCATTATTGATCGATAACAAAAACAATTCTACCTCTCCCACACTAACTTTGCAAAATGTAAACTTGCAATGCTTTTCTTTCCTTTGTTGTTTTCTTATGCATGAGTACTATGGCTCAGAGTACAGGCCTGAGTCGTGCCTGGCAATGCTACAGAATCCTTCTCTGATGCGCTCTGCCTACGAAATCTATTGCATAGTTAGTTTTGTATACTAAGTCTTGCATAGTTTGTTTTATTTCAGTATGTTGGACTGAAAGTGGCTAATATTGTGTTGATTCCATCAGAATTCCCACAGTAGAGGCAAATGTTAATAGTGTTAACTAATCGGGAAAACTATCAAGTTGGCGAGAACATTGCTAATGAGTTGAAATTCTAATTGGCCACATCCCACAGGAATTTGAATTTGAGTAACAGAAAGTCGAATTTAATTCATTGCAATCAAAGATTATGGATACACTGACAAGATCCGTCTCTCTGCCCTCACAATGGGTGTTGTTGTCCACAAAGCTCCCGTCTATCCTTTTCTTTGGATTGGTTCCAACCGCCGTGTCTTTGTGAGATGCAAGGTAGGTGAACAGATGATCTCCGCATGTGTGGTTCCCACCGTGAAGCATGGAGGAGGAGGTGTGATGGTGTGATGGTGTGGGGGGGTGCTTTTGCTAGTGACACTGTCTGTGATTTATTTAGAATTCAAGGCACACTTAACCAGCATGGCTACCACAGCATTCTGCAGCGATACGCCATCCCATCTGGTTTGCGCTTAGTGGGACTACCATTTGTTTTACAACATGACACTGACCCAACACACCCCCAGGCTGTGTAGGGCTATTTGACCAAGAAGGAGAGTGATGGAGTGCTGCATCAGATGACCTGGCCTCCACAATCACCCGACCTCAACCCGTTTGAGATTGTTTGGGATGAGTTGGACGGCAGAGTGAAGGAAAAGCAGCCAACAAGTGCTCAGCATATGTGAGAACTGCTTCAAGACTGTTGGAAAAGCATTCCAGGTGAAGCTGGTTGAGAGAATGCCAAGAGTGTGTAAAGCTGTTATGAAGGCAAAAGGGTTGCTAAAAACACTTTTTTCGTTACTACATGATTCCATATGTGTTTTTTCATAGTTTTGATGTCTTCACTATTATTCTACATTATGTCCATCAACTGTAAACATGGAATGTAAACAGAACCAGTTACAACTGAAGTATCTGATCATCAACAGAACCAGTTACAACTGAAGTATCTGATCATCAATGAATTCCAGAGAAAGTTATTCATTTTTCAACACAGCAGCCGCAAATCATCAGGTGGGCAAATGTGCACTTGTAAATTTTTTTGGGGGAAACTATCATTTTCGAATGTATTCTATTTCATTCCATGATATTGTTGTTACAAAATAGATTTGTGTTGACTGTGATTAGGGCATGGGAATACATTAGCCTCTGCTAGGCTAAATTAACAAACCAGGCATTTATAACTCACCACATATGATCCTCAAACCAAAGACTGGCCAAACTCGTGTTTTCTAAAAAGTAAATTCAAAGGCACTGTATAGCTTAATAAGGCATGCATTTTATACAGCCTAAATGCTCAATTTATAGGCGTGTTGTTGAAGTGCTGTTGTTCATGTGATGTTGAAATGCTGAATGATCCTGCCAGCATTGTCACGCCCTGGCTCTGGGGACTCTAGTATGTTGAGCCAGGGTGTGAGTTTTCATTTGTGTTACATTCTAGTATTGTTGTTCTATGTTGGCCAGTGTGGTTCTCAATCAGAGGCAACGTGATTCAGCTGTTGCTTGTTGTCTCTGATTGAGAACCATACTTTAGCAGCCTGTTTCCCCACAGAGTTGTGGGATCTTGTTTCAAGTCTGTGTATGTTTATACCGTGAACTGTCACGTATCGTTTGGTTGTTTTGATCGTGTCTCTATTAAAGAGTATGTTTGCATTCAACGCTGCGCCTTGGTCCTCCTCAATTAATGACGATCGTGACAGAAGATCCCACCTCGACTGGATCAAGCAGCGTGACGAGGAGAGAGGATGGACTTGGGAGGAGATGAGTGCGAGTCTGGCAAGAGGGATGGAGGCCTTGGCCACGGGTAGGAGTGAAGCCCATAATTTTTTTAGGGGGGCTAACGCCGTGGAGCGACGGGGGCAGCAGGAGGCCGCCAGGTTACGGGAGTCACTGGTCACCAGGGGGAGGGAGGATGTAGAGGCACGGCGAGAGGTACTGGCGTGTGTTGCCAGTCCCGGTCCGGCCTGTTCCTGATCCCCACGTAGGGCCAGTGGTGTGTGTTCCCAGTACGGTCCGGCCCGTTCCTGCTCCCGCACTCAAGTCAGTGGTGCGCGTCGTCAGACCGGGCGCGGCCCGTTCCTGCTCCCCGCACCAAGTCAGTGGTGCGCATTGTCAGTCCGGCACGTCCCATGCCTGTTCCACCGGTGCCTGGTCCGGCACCCGGTCAGATGCTTCACGCCGGAGCTAGAGCAACCCGCTCCACCAGTGTGCAGTCCAGCTCCCGGCCAGCGGGCCAGACCGGACCAGGGATACTTTGGGGGTTGGGAGAGGGCGGGGATCAGGCCGAGCCGGATCCGCGCCTGGCGGAGTGCCCACCCGGTCCCTCCCCTGTGGTATTTGGTTGGCGCGGTCGGAGTCCGCGCCTTTAGGGGGTACTGTCACGCCCTGGCTCTGGGGACTCTAGTATGTTGAGCCAGGGTGTGAGTTTTCATTTGTGTTACATTCTAGTATTGTTGTTCTATGTTGGCCAGTGTGGTTCTCAATCAGAGGCAACGTGATTCAGCTGTTGCTTGTTGTCTCTGATTGAGAACCATACTTTAGCAGCCTGTTTCCCCACAGAGTTTGTGGGATCTTGTTTCAAGTCTGTGTATGTTTATACCGTGAACTGTCACGTATCGTTTGGTTGTTTTGATCGTGTCTCTATTAAAGAGTATGTTTGCATTCAACGCTGTGCCTTGGTCCTCCTCAATTATGACGATCGTGACAGAAGATCCCACCTCGACTGGATCAAGCAGCGTGACGAGGAGAGAGGATGGACTTGGGAGGAGATGAGTGCGAGTCTGGCAAGAGGGATGGAGGCCTTGGCCACGGGTAGGAGTGAAGCCCATAAAATTTTTTTAGGGGGCTAACGCCGTGGACGACGGGCAGCAGGAGGCCGCCAGGTTACGGGAGTCACTGGTCACCTGGGGGAGGGAGGATGTAGAGGCACGGCGAGAGGTACTGGCGTGTGTTGCCAGTCCGGTCCGGCCTGTTCCTGATCCCCACGTGGGGCCAGTGGTGTGTGTTCCCAGTACGGTCCGGCCCGTTCCTAATCCCCGCACCAAGTCAGTGGTGCGGCGTCGTCAGCCGTCGCGGCCCGTTCCTGCTCCCGCACCAAGTCAGTGGTGCGCGTCGTCAACCGGTCGGCCCGTTCCTGCTCCCCGCACCAAGTCAGTGGTGCACGTCGTCAGCCGGCGCGGCCCGTTCCTGCTCCCGCACCAAGTCAGTGGTGCGCGTCGTCAGCCGGTCCGGCCCATTCCTGCTCCCCGCACCAAGCCAGTGGTGTGCGTCGTCTGCCCGGCACGGCCCGTGCCTGTTCCCCACATCAAGCCAGTGGTGTGCGTCGTCAGTCCGCACGGCCCGTGCCTGTTCCCCACCCAAGCCAGTTGTGTGCGTCGTCAGTCCGGCACGGCCCGTGCCTGTTCCCCACACCAAGCCAGTGGTGTGCGTCGTCAGTCCGCACGTCCGTGCCTGTTCCACCGGTGCCTGGTCGGCACGGTCAGATGCTTCACGCCGGAGCTAGAGCAACCCGCTCCACCAGTGTGCAGTCCAGCTCCCGGCCAGCGGGCCAGACCGGACCAGGGATACTTTGGGGGGTTGGAGAGGGAGCGGGGATCAGGCCCGGAGCCGGATCCGCCGCCTAGGCGGAGTGCCCACCCGGTCCCTCCCTGTGGTGATTTGGTTGGCGCGGTCGGAGTCCGCGCCTTTGAGGGGGTACTGTCACGCCCTGGCTCTGGGGACTCTAGTATGTTGAGCCAGGGTGTGAGTTTTCATTTGTGTTACATTCTAGTATTGTTGTTCTATGTTGGCCAGTGTGGTTCTCAATCAGAGGCAACGTGATTCAGCTGTTGCTTGTTGTCTCTGATTGAGAACCATACTTTAGCAGCCTGTTTCCCCACAGAGTTTGTGGGATCTTGTTTCAAGTCTGTGTATGTTTATACCGTGAACTGTCACGTATCGTTTGGTTGTTTTGATCGTGTCTCTATTAAAGAGTATGTTTGCATTCAATGCTGCGCCTTGGTCCTCCTCAATTATGACGATCGTGACAAGCATGCAGCATGTGACCAATGCTACATGCCATTCCTAGGCGGCTACCACCCGGTTACTCAACCCTGCACCTTAGAGGCTGCCGCCCGATATACACAGACATGGAATCACTGGCCACATTAATAATGGAACACTACCAGCCGGTTCCTCAACCCTGCACCTTAGAGGCTGCCGCCCGATATACACAGACATGGAATCACTGGCGACATTAATAATGGAACACTAACCACTTTAATAATGTTTACATACTGCTTTACTCATCTCATATGTATATACTGTAATCTATTATATTCTACTGTATCTTAGTCTATGCCACTCCGACATTGCTCGTCCTAATATTTATATATTTCTTAATTCCATTCTTCTACTTTTAGATTAGTGTGTCCTGTGGTGAATTGTTAAATACTACTCCACTGTCGGAGCTAGAAATACAAGCATTTCGCTACACCCGCAATAACATCTGCTAAATATGTGCATGTGACCAATACAATTTGATTTGATTTTGATTTGAAATGCTTCACAATTGATTTCTTAAATGGCAGGCTATAGCCTTGGAATAATAATAATAATAATAATAATAATACAGCCTAAATAATTCATTTTCGTTCCTTAGGCTACCTGGCTTGCTCCTGACTCATTTAGAGTTAGTATGTTGTTTAACAGCCGGTTGAAATGTCGAACATCAATTGATGGTGACAGAATCACACATTGCTTAAGCAAAGTCAATTTTGTTTATCCTGTAAAATGTTGTGCAACCTCTGAATATCATAGACAAATCAAAGATGTCCAATATGCATCGGTCACGTCTTTCGCCTGCATTTTACAGCTTGTTTCTGGCATATAGATCGCTTTATATAATCAGCCATTTTCTTTAACAAAAGCCACAATACCCTCACATACCACCTCAATTAGAGCCCTGGTTTAAACTTAACACACCAAGTTCTTCACTGACACTGAGATATTAAAGGAGTGCATGGTGATTAGGGTTGAATAGCGAGAACCGAGTTACTGAGATCTACCGTTCAAACCCACTACCGTTCAAACCCCACAAACCGGTCGATTATAATACATTGTTTATATTAACAGCAAAATGTAAAATGGAACTGTTCAATTATATGCAATGTCTAAATCTGGTTTATCGAGGGCCTTGTCTCTGCTATCTGCATGATCAATCATCAACCCTCCGGGTGGGGACAGAGCACCTCTCAGGATGGAGCGCAGCACAATGCATGTAGACATATCATCTCATCATGGTAACTGTTGCTACAGTAACATAAGGACACAATGCGAGTCTAATTTACACATCTACATCTGGTTTCGGGGGTACATGTTTTATTGTAAAGATACTTATATTTTTATTTATTGCAGCGGCAGAGTTTTAAAACAGCCTATCACTTGAATATCGTTGCTTTAAATCAATGCACATGCCAGCACTCTCTCGCAGTCTTTTTCTCAAAAATATAAATGCAACAGCAAACAATTTCAAAGATTTTACTGAGTTACAGTTCATATAAGGCAATCAGTCAACTGAATTAAATGCATTATACACCCACGGGAATAATATGATACTTTTAAAACATTTTCTGACAAGTGACCACTTAGAAATGTTCATTTTCACGTTTTAATCAATTATTTTGAATGTTTGGGAATGATGTGTACTAAGGCATTTGTGAAAACTCTACAGCAGTCAGGAGCAAGCCAGAAAGCGGCCGTGCGTTTGGACAATGAATAGACACTGCAGGAAATAAAACCAAATAAAACCATCTGTCTAGCACATTTCTCCTCTTTGTCTGCCTCTTCAGTCCAGGGTGCATTGCATGGTGCCGTTGCCAGAGATATTAGAGAAAACAGATAGGAATCACATTGGGCATGGCACGTCATGCAGCGTCACGCGTTGCTAAACCAATCGTCGCGCAATCCCTTCTCAAAGTCAGGGTATGAGTCGAAAGCGTGCCTATTTTCATCGAAAGTACATAATGTGACGATTCCAAAGCTATACAATATTACAGATATAAAGAGATCAATTATATCATAACTCGGAAAAGATTCCGTAATGTTGTACCTTGTTGACGTGAAATTCGTGCTAATGTTTTTTTTTTTAGCTAGCACTCAATTGCCTCCCATTCACTCCTTGAAGGAGAGCTCTCCTTGTCCCAGAATCGCCCAGAATGCACTGCGGGCCCATGGACGTAGCATGGGCAATGTACACAATGGGCGTTACCAGGAGTCCAATGGAGTTTCCCCATCTCCTCAAAAGTATCTCTGCCGTTGTGAACGTCAGACTCCACTCTGTGAGGCACATCGATCTGCAGGTTGAACATGGTGAGATTGTAGACCCCTAAATTGATAGTGCAGTTTGTTTAGGCGATTTTACAGCTAACTAGCTACTTCACATGCTGATATTGTCTCTGGTATTAATGTGTGTAGCTACGTTTGCTTGCTTGCTTGCTTGCTTGCTAGCTAGCCAGCCAGCCCATAGAGAGAGAATTGTATTGTGGATTTTGTAGTCGACCTGAGCTGCGACAGATACCCAAAACGATTTTTACATGTTTATACCAACCTTATTATAACGGCTAAATGAAACATTTGATCACAAAAAAATATTGTTCTCACATATTAGTAATATTATTAGTAGTGTTATTTAACAATGTAAATTATAGGAATGGGTGGATTTCTCCTTTCATAAGGCAATGCATCCCAGTGCTGAGGCGCCACTACAGCCGGCCATGACCGGGCCCATAGGGCGGCGCACAATTGGCCCAGTGCCGTCCAGGGGAGGCTCTAGCCCGGGCTATAGTTTGGGAAACACTGGGCAATAGCAGTTCTTTATTCAGACCTATAACTGTTCAATCTTCGTGAAAAGAAGTGAAAGCCGTCTGCATCTTATTATAGGGCTGTATTATTCAGCATGTCATTACAATGATGAAGATCAGGACAACAAAACCTATTTCATTTAACTGTTTTAAAGCGAGGAAGGAATGAAGCACCAATAGAGAGAGAAGGAGGAGGTAGGCTAATAACATTAGGGGGAATATTATGAAAGGAGTATATATACATTAAACATGTAAAGTAGGCCCTATTATTAAAATCTAATTCGCTAGCTTATGATTGTAACTTTGTAGGTTACATGTCCTGCGAAAGCATGCATGTTCTCTCCCAGCTTCATGGTTTGAACAATGTGTGTAATTCCAGTCCATATAATACAGTATAATACCATACAGTACAGTCCACACTCAAAAAGATTAGCCTACTGGAGCTTGTTTCATTGATTTACCTAAAAGAGCATAGCTACATCAATGGGCTTTTATGTTTTTCTGTCGTGCCTAAATTAAAGGAAAAATCCACCCAAAACCACAAATTCCTATAATTTACAGCGTTAAATAACACTAATATGTGAGAACAATGTTTTTTGTGAACAAATATTACATTTTCGTGTTATAGTAAGGTTGGTAGCAACGTGAAAATTGTTGTGGAAATCTGTTGCAGTTAAAGTTGACTACAACATCCGCAATGCTCTCTCTATGGGCTGGTTGGGTAGCTAGCTAGCATTAGATGTAAAAAATAGTAATATTTTAGTAATATATATATATATAACAATTATTTGATAAAATATTGAATTTGGCCTTTACTACTAAAGCCCATATAAACTCATTGAATAACACATTCATAAATGGCAAAAAAAGACAGTCAAAAAATACATCATAAGGAATAAAGTTTTGAAGTGTCTGTCCTGTATCTAGGAGACATAAGACAGATCAGGATTCTTTATAATTTTTTACCCATATAACCCCATATTTATGGGGCACAAAACTACCTCCATGCTTCTAATAGTTTGTATGGGATAGCTTCAGACGAGTCCCTGTAGCACTTGTGTGGGCGGTAGAGCAAAACGGAGAACACTACCATGTTCCGAGAGTCTCTCCCTTTTCTAGTGGGATCATACAGATGCTACAGACATTTTCAGTGAGAATACCAAATTTTCGGGATGTCTCATGGTCTGACAAACTCCGCTGTAGATCCGCCACCTTCCACCGCAGATGTGGAAGGCCAACATAGGCGGGATGCGGTGGATTGAGACGATATCTCAGCTTAAACTGCCTGATTTTATTGGGGACTTTTTTTATGTTATTAGGTTGGACGTACTGGTGCGTCGATATAATTACAGGGGTTAATGGCAAGCCCTGAATAAGGTAAAACTTTTTTTAAGTCTCATGCAATGTAGGCCTGCATTGAACACCACATATAGGATTTGCTCCATTGGTTTGGTTGGTAGGCCTACATTATACTCAAATAGCCACAACAGCCTATTGGCTACTGTCTACAACTGTCAGGGTGCAGCCTGTTGGCTACTGTCTACAACTGTCAGGGTACAGCCTATTGGCTACTGTCTACAACTGTCAGGGTACAGCCTTTGGCTACTGTCTACAACTGTCAGGGTACAGCCTATTGGCCTACTGTCTACAACTGTAAGGGTACAGCCTATTGGCTACTGTCTACAACTGTATGGGTACAGCCTATTGGCTACTGTCTACAACTGTCAGGTGTCAGCCTATTGGCTACTGTCTACAACTGTCAGGGTACAGCCTATTGGCTACTGTCTACAACTGTCAGGGTACAGCCTTTGGCTACTGTCTACAACTGTCAGGGTACAGCCTATTGGCTACTGTCTACAACTGTCAGGGTACAGCCTATTGGCTACTGTCTACAACTGTAAGGGTACAGCCTATTGGCTACTGTCTCACAACTGTCAGGGTACAGCCTATTGGCTACTGTCTACAACTGTCAGGGTACAGCCTAGTGGCTACTGTCTACAACTGTCAGGGTACAGCCTATTGGCTACTGTCTACAACTGTGGGTACAGCCTATTGGCTACTGTCTACAACTGTCAGGGTACAGCCTGTGGCCACTGTCTACAACTGTAAGGGTACAGCCTATTAGCTACTGTCTCACAACTGTAAGGGTACAGCCCTATTGGCTACTGTCTACAACTGTAAGGGTACAGCCTATTGGCTACTGTCTACAACTGTAAGGGTACATCCTATTGGCTACTGTCTACAACTGTAAGGGTACAGCATCAGTGTTCAGTGTAAACGTGTGCCGGAAGTTGCTCAGAATTCTCACAACGTTCAAGTTTCCGCTCACAAGAGCAGAAATTTGCTCAGTGCCCCAAAACATTTAGAGGGAACATTGGTGGAAGGTCTACTCTGTTAAAGGATCAGTATTAACATCTACAATCTCTCTCTCCTTTATCTCTGTAGTGGATGGTCTACTCTGTTAAAGGATCAGTATTAACATCTACAATCTCTCTCTCCTTTATCTCTGTAGTGGAAGGTCTACTCTGTTAAAGGATCAGTATTAACATCTACAATCTCTCTCTCCTTTATCTCTGTAGTGGAAGGTCTAC
Source organism: Coregonus clupeaformis (assembly GCF_020615455.1). Classification (NCBI taxonomy): domain Eukaryota; kingdom Metazoa; phylum Chordata; class Actinopteri; order Salmoniformes; family Salmonidae; genus Coregonus; species Coregonus clupeaformis. Next base: position 288,786 of record NW_025534063.1, read on the forward strand.
TCTGTTAAAGGATCAGTATTAACATCTGCAATCTCTCTCTCTCCTTTATCTCTGTAGGTGGAAGGTCTACTCTGTTAGAGGATCAGTATTAACATCTACAATCTCTCTCTCCTTTATCTCTGTAGTGGAAGGTCTACTCTGCCAGAGGATCAGTATTAACATCTACAATCTCTCTCTCCTTTATCTCTGTAGTGGAAGGTCTACTCTGTTAGAGGATCAGTATTAACATCTACAATCTCTCTCTCCTTTATCTCTGTAGTGGAAGGTCTACTCTGTTAGAGGGATCAGTATTAACATCTACAATCTCTCTCCT